>NW_015150479.1:991939-1049637 GCF_000732505.1 Cyprinodon variegatus | reverse complement strand
AATACTTTTGGCAATATAGTGTATATTAACAAAATATCACCATTTAAACTTCTGTAATTTTCAAAATGACCGTTATTGTTTAATTTTATCAGATGTTCGCTGGCAGTCAGTCGATGAATTCCTCCAGTAGCAGGACATGTTCATCTTTGGATTTAACATGTTTCTCTCCTCAATAAAAAAAAAAAGCACTTGAACACAACGCGCTGGTCAGTTCCAGTTTAGAAATGCTAAGGGTCATCTTTACCAGACCACACGAAGGCAGCAAATATCAATCTGGGAAGTTGTTTTATTTTTATTTTTTCTCACCTTCTCGTTGATTCTGCACGTCTAAGCCGCAGTGGATCGTCCAGACCAGTCTGCCTCGCTGATAGGAACCCTAACATCGCTGCAACCTAAAGAAATCTGGTTCTGATATTCAAAACTATATATTTAGTGCTAATGGTAGCTAACTACTTTCAAAGCTAGCATGTCACCTACTTGAAGTCATCTTATAATCCACGCGGACATACAACAGTATTATATGAAGCATTTTATTTAAATACAGTTTGCCTTAAATCGTACTGTGTATTTAAAAAGTGATACTTTTGAACTTCTGTTCGTTATTTTAGGAAAAAGCTCCTATATTCCTAGCTTCCTATCGATTCTAAACAATAAGCCGCCATGTTGGCTAGTGACGCAAAAACAATAACTTCTGTGATTGGCTGGAGCTGTAAAAATGGCCAATCATGACACGGCAGGGTTTGTGTCGTAGCAACGTGAGCGTCCATAGACCTGCGTGCTGTCACCAGAGGAAACATTTCTCTCCAGAACCCCCGAATTGTCCGCTAAAGATGAGCAAGATTGGTGGCCTCCTACGGCGAACTTTTGGGGTAGTGCGTGAACACGTCGGGACAGATCATTTGGGGAATAGATATTACCTAATCCCCGAACAGAAGACGTGGACAGGTATACTTAAACTCTTCAGTTTCTGCTGCATTTATAGGCTACTAACGAGTTTTCAGTGAATTCTTACTCAGAAAAAAAAAAACAATAAAGCAACTGAGTAAGTTATTTAAACGAATGTGGTTGTTTGCTGTATATTATGACATTAACCTTACCCAGGCTCCTTCTGTCCTTAGTCTCTCAAAGTCGTAGTTCTACATTATTGCAGCTAGATGGCGTTACCGTCTTATAAAAATAATCAGTCAGATATTAAGCTACTGTTTAAGGTCGCAAATTAATCCACATTGGAGTCAGAGCTGCATGCTACGGAAGAAGACTGGAAAAAAAAATTACTGATTTTTAAGTTTTATTTCAATTTTATATAGGAAAAAAGTCAGAACTCTGACATTAAAGTCAGAATTCTGAGATTAAAGTCAGAATTCTGAGATTAAAGTCAGGATTTTGAGATTAAAGTCAAAATTCTGAGATTAAAGTCAGAATTCTTAAGATTTTAAAATTTTTTTTAGTTTAATATGGGATAAAGGTGAGATTTAAGTAAGAATTCTGAGAAAAAAGTCAGAATTCTGAGATTAAAGTCAGACTTTTTTCCCATTTAAAACTGAAATAAAATTTAAAAAGCTGTTAACATTTTTTTACAGTGGCCCTAATCCTCTTCCAGGAAGTCATCTTAACAGGTTGAGTGTGTCCAAAAAAAAATTATTTTTAAATTTTCTTTCTGTTTAATATGGGAAAAAGATGAGATTAAGATCAGAATTCTGAGAAAAAAGTCAGAATTCTGAGATTAAAGTCAGACTTTTTTCCCATATAAAAGCATAGAGCTGAGCTTTATTGCCAACTCTATTGTGAAAAGTACACAATATTTCAATATTGTTGTAAGACAATTTCAACTATATATTGCAAACTATATATTGGTTTATACAAATTTGAAGTTTGGAGGCGATGATCATGACCAACATGACACAGATTGAACATCTGCTGCTGTCGGTACAGGACTTTATATGTGGGCCTCACACTGTCACATTTCTTGCAAAGTAGCAATGTATTTAGATGCACCTTGACTTTTAGAAATATGGAGCTAGATTGGTCTCAATTTTCACAAATACACATATATGATTCATACACGCACAGGGAAAGATCCACACATGCACAGCAAGATTCACACAAGCACAAAAAAATTCACACACACACACAGCTCAAGATCTGCACATGCACAACACGATTTAAGCAAGCACACAAGATCCACATATGCACAGAACAAGACTCACCAAATTATTTCTGGTCCATAAACAATTAAAAAGGAAATTACAAATTATCAGTAGTCTTTAAACTTCCCTGCATTTGTGTGTGGATTTTTGAGACTCTCCTGAGGTGCTTCGATACACAGTTTTATTTTTTTTAAACGGGGGATGGTTTGCCACCAATCACAAAGCTCCCGTGTATAAGCCGTTCACAAGAAAGTCCTCCACGTGGGATGGCTATCCCCAGATCCCACATTTAATTTATTTAAATTAAATTAACAATTATAATTTTATTTATAATTGTTTATGGACCAGAAATGGTGAATTTTGTTCTGTGCATGTGTGGCCCTTGTTCTGTGTTTGTGTGGATTGTTTTGTTTTTTACCTAAATCATTCTGTGCATGTGTGGATCTTGTCCAGTGTATGCATGACTCACATATGTGCATTTGTGATAATTAAGACCGATCTACCTCCATATATCTCAATCACACATACCTTATCTAGCTTGAACAATGCTTCACCACGATATCATGCTGTGGAAGCATCCGCCCATTGCAGATTGAGAGTCTCCTTTTTCTCCGGCTGAGTTTGACTTTTTTTGACTAACCTTTCCTCAGCAGTTTTTGCGTGGGGGGTGGGGGTGAAGTCTCTTACCCATCTCATATTTATAATTCATTACCAGCCACCTACCCACCAACACCCGCCTGTCAACCTATTCAAATGAGACATCACAAAAGCTGCTCTCTACTATGCTTACAGGCTAATGTATGCACTGTCCCATCGCAGAGACTGACAGCTACAGAAAGGCTAGCTGGTTTGTGTAACAAACATTTTTTTTTTTATAAAGGTTGCGGTAAACACAAGTCTAAGCAGCAGGCGGTCCCAAATAAATGCTGGTATTTGCATTTATAATGAACATCAAGGGTGCAGTGCAAGGGTTACATCATTCTCTCTCCTTTCAACCTTGTGGAACTAAATCATATTCATTATTCAGTCCATATGTCTTGCAAGAGCTAGCTTTTGATCTTAAAGTGATAGGCCAGGCATGGACTCAGGGCCTTAAGGCAGAGGCCGCAGGGCTTTTCACTCAAACACATAAGTTTTGCTCCAAGTAGGTAAGGAGTTTCTTTGTCTTTTGTCTCCTCGCTCTGTCTACCCGTTTGTCCATCACTCCACATTTACCCATGCTCTGCTGCTCCCATTTTCTACCTCTCGCCATCCGTTAACTTTTGAAAACTGGGGCGTAAGGAATTCTCCGAGCCGGTTGTATGATTATAATGGCTGCCATGATTGAGTAAATATTCCTTTTTTTTTGTGGTTTGGCACTTTCTTGTATTTATCTGATTTGATTTCAACAACTTTTTTTGGGTTGTGCTTTTTTTCTTTGCTCCTCCTTTAAATCACTGTCTCTAGATTTTTTTTTCCTCCTTTGAAGTGAATCCAGTGAAGATTTCTATTCAAAAAAGTAGCATGGAGGGATAGACCCAGCAGAGAGCCTTCTAAACCCCTATCCTCAGATGTTGGTTATCGTCAAAATGAAAGGCCATGGGTATAAGACAGACTTGCAGATAGAGAGAAAGGAAAGCTGTATCTGCTTCTGGTCTAGAAGCTCCAAAGCGCGTACACAGAGCTATTATATAGGCTGAGGAGTCCCCGTGCGTCTGGCCTACAAGTAAGGCAACAGGCCTTAGAAAGTCTTTGCCTTGCTGCTGTTTCCCTGAGCTGACCTGAGAATCTAGACTAGCTGATATAGTCTTTATCTGAATGCTTCTATCCTCCAGGTCCAGCTCTGGCTCGCGCTGCATGGGGGCGCCGTGTCATGCTGCCCAGATGAAAGTCTGAGCGCCCTCTGGATGGGCTCATTCGTCTTCAGCGCCCAGACCTGCAGCACAGACGCCCGCCTCCTCTTCCCTTCCCTCCCCTCTTCTTATTTAGGGAAGAGAGAGGCGCGCTGACATTATCGGCTGCTGCAGGCACATTTGAAAATAATTGCCTGTATGATTGCTATTTTTTTCTTACCTCTTTGAGGAGGTGTAGCCTTTGTCTTGGAATCAATGGCTGCTCAATACCGGACAGGGGAAAGGCAGTTTCCTTTCATGTCTCGGTGAAAGGGATGTATTTTTAGAGCTGTTCGTTTTAGCCGTGTGTGTGTGTGTGCGCTATGCAGTTTTAATCCATTGGTCTCCGTTCGCCATGTGAAGAATGGAGGAGACTCAGAGGTGCTTTGGAGGTGTACTAGAGAGAAAAGAGGCATTGACTTGTCATCGTATCGCTAACTCCCCTCCCGCTCTCTGTCTATTATTTATTAGATTCCCCAGTTTGGTTCTATGAAGTGAAATAGGGCTCAGTTCTGCTATTTCCAGGGGACCGAGGAAGGAGGTGTGTTCTTCTGCATTAGTGTGTCCATTAATGTACAACGACAGCTGCACACCTCACATTTGTATTTTAAAGGAAAGTTGGGAGGAGGGGGAACAAATCATTAGTTGTGTGTTTTCTCTCCACTTCATGCCCCAACACACTTAACACAACAACAGATGGCTGAGTGTCATCAGAGTGTTGAGTCAAGCCTCATATTTCCACCCAAAGACTCACAGCGGAAAGGGATGAGGGTCCAAATGGCTGTTCATTCTGCCACAAGTCATCCCCTGGGCGTGATGAAGGAAGGTCTATCCCACCATAGGACACAGAGTCAGTGTTTACAGGAGCGTCGGTGTCCAGAGCCACCACTGTAAATCATGCTAATTGATCAGCGACGATTCAATGCGTGGGGGTTTAAATGAAGGTTGTTTAATCGTTATAGGGTTTAGCTCATCTAGCTCTGTGCGTCTTGCCAAGAGCGTATTTGCATGTGCGTCTTGTGGCTCATCATGGAGTGACTTCTCTTGTTCATTAAAAAGACGTTTGAAGAAATAGATGCTGAAAATGTGAGGGCGGCTGTATTTGTTTTCAGTGGCAGACCAATCCAAGTGGGCTGTGATCCAGTGACGGGGGTTCAAGTGTTGTGAAGGTCAATTAAAGGCTGCCTATCTGCAGTGAAGCTGGAGATATTTGCAGCGTCTTGCAGTTTTCATGCTCCATGAAGTTTTTTCCACATTTTGTGGCAAAATCCTCAGTGAATCTTTAAAGCTACAGATCAACACACATTAGTCCAAATTGTGAGATGGAAGGGAAAATCAGTAAGGCAGCCATTTGATCTGATCATCCTAAAACAAGATAGAGTACAAGCAAGAGTTTCCAAATGTCCCCTTGTTGCTTTTAATTTAATCTAAGTCCAAATGTTCTGTGGAGGCCACAGACAGGTCAGGGATAAAGCTTTGGTGAAGTGAAAAAAAAAAGGGTCATCCATATAGACTGATAAGCAGGAAAATTTCAACTATATATTGCAAAGCTGAGGACACAGCTAGCATTATATTATTGGGAAAGGAGGTACCCTGGTTGTTTGAGACCTAAAGTTAACATTAAAATAGATTAAAATCACTAAAAAGGTATCTTTTCAGGTGGATTATGGTAAGACATCACAACATGTCTCTGTTCTCCAGTTTTGTTTGCCCTGCCCTTAACCTTAAAAGGGTGTCTTACCTTTGTGATGAATCTCATAACTTGTAGAAGATCATTATAGAATAGCTAGGATTGCTGTTACTGGGAATGCTCTGGGACATGCCCAGTATTACTTTTGGAAAGCAGTGAGTATTTGTAAAGGTATTTATGTGGTTGAGTTTCAAAGAGCATTTGCCAACTATGACGTGGAGATCATCAAAATTTTCATTTGGTGCTGGATGTATGTTAGCAGAAACAGAAAAAAAGCCAATTCCAAATCAGTGGCAGTGCTTTGAAAACCAGTGTTTGCATAAATTCTCCAACCAGGTCAGCTGAGCTGAAATTATTGTTTAACAATAATCGGGTAATGTTTTTTGTCTGTTAATATGATAACCTGCTGGAGAGAAAAACAGTTGGAAGTATTATTGGCAAAGAAATTCCAATTATGGATAATTTCCAGAAATAGTGAAGTATTTTCTATTTGATTGTTGTTTTTACATTCAGTCTGCCATACAAAGTTAAGGAAGCATTGCATTAATGTAAAATGATCATATTCAGTTGGCCTAGATTTGTTTTGACACCAAAGGACTCTTTGTCGGTCAGAAACTCAACCTGGAAAGCTGACAGACAGGTAAGGCACAGTAACAGACGGCTCCGGGAGCCTGCCGCTGCTCATTCAAGTCAGAATATTTTAATAAAGCAGACAGGCAGAGAGAAATAAGGCAACGAGGAAAGGGAAAGGAGAAGAGATAAGACCAGGGGAAACTATTGAAGGGTGGAAAAGAAGGTGGGGTACATGGGGTGAGTGACAAAGAACAAAGAAGGTGCTGACATATTGGGGTGAAATTATAGAGCGGGCTGAGAGAAAGAAAGGATGGAGTGAGGGTGAAAGGAGGGTTTCTGACAGAAAGGGGGAAATGAGTGGGTGAATAAATGGAGGAGGTAGTTTAATGGTGAGAGAGAGCTGGATTTTAAAGGTGTAATGGACGGAAAAAGAGAGCGGTGGGCACCATGGGAGGATTAAAGGTAAACAGAAAGGGGTGGACAGCTAGGTCTGTGGACAACAGACACATGGGCCTCACGGGAGGTGTAGAGGAAGGAAAGGAAAGGGGGGTCCAGACTGCTCCATAGCCTCACAAAGGATCCTGACTTCCTGTTCTGCCCTAGTTCCTTTTACAAGCCATTTGGGGGGGTGGTGAGTAACTTGGTAAGAATTGGTGGTCTGAGACAGAGTGGGCCACTGCCACCTTTATGTTGGTCTGCCTTCCTTCCTTTAGATGTAGTTGAACAAAATCAGAGTGCATCTGAGATTTTACTATAAAATATGAAATTCTCAAAGCTCAACAAATGAATAAAACCGATCAGCAGCAGCAACCCCTCCACCCAGGCATCTCCAATGGAAAACAATGACCCGCCTTTTTCCTCTATACCTCATCTCACATCACTAGGCATTAGGATAATGGGTAACCATGGTTACGGGCCTCACACATCCCTTCTGTGATTTATGTTTTCCTCCTGGAAAAGGAATTGGGCGGGAGAACAGAGGGCGTCCATACTGGCGCGCGGTTGCCCGCATGTATCAGCGATGCTCATTGGATCGCTCCATCTTCATGAGGCTGCCTGTTAAGATGCATACGTTCACCCATTCCTCACACGCGGCTCAGCTGGAGATGGTTAAACTTTGCTGAATACTGCCTGAAATGCCTTCTTCATCAAGAATGCCTTTTAGTTAGATTTTTTTAATCATCATCCTGTGAGGTTTAAAATGCTGCCCTCTTTACAGATGTGTCACCATTTAGATCAGAATTATCTTATTGACACTTTTTTCAACTTAGAGTTGCACAATCTATAAAACCTGCTCTTATTGCTATATTGTGTTCATCCTTGTAAACCCAGTCAAAGTTCAATGTACGGTAGTTGCAATTTACACTAGTTTATATTAAATCTATGGATGGATTTTGATTGCTGCTGGCAGCCAGACCTGATGAGGAGCTAGACCTCATCTAAAGGGAGAAAAATGTAGATTTTTCACACTGATGAGGGAATTGCAATATTAAACAATGTTACAATTTCCTGTTTTCTCAACACCATGGGACTATAGCTAATACATGACTTATCATTTTTGTTAGATATGTTTATCTACAGCTCTTCCCTTTGTTGTACTTTTCTCTATTACCAGCTGTATCCAATTATTGATCCATCTTCTGCCCTCTGGTGGAAGATCTAAGTCTAAGACGGCCATGTTTACCTCTAAAGATTTTTCTTTAATCAGGAAAAAAAATTGTTCTGTTGAAACTTTACAGTAATTATAATTTTTCTTAAACATACACTTTAAATCAAAAAGGTTAACATCTCAATTATAATTTGAAAAATAACAAAGAACCCAGGTAATATTTAAAAATATTCTGCTAAAAGCTGTGACATTATTTTCTTACCAATTACTTTCAGCCTGAAGAGGTCATTAAGTTTAGTCAGATCATTTGTGAGGGCTTTATGTAATATTAAGTGATATTAAATTGTTTTTTTTACCCTTTTGATTTCTTGGCTTAGGGTTTCTTAGCTTTAAATTACCCATATTAAATGCAAACCTGCTCCCTAAAAATATTTTCTAAATAGGCTGAAAATAGAACTGATTGAGTATGGAATTCAGTAGATTTTTATAAAGCTTAGGATTTCATCAAAGTTGGTCATATGGGTGTCTTCTACGTCTTTTATACATTTCCTGTTTCTGTTGAAGTAGTCATTAAAGGAAACTTAACCTGGTATTTCACTTATGAAGGCCTTCTGAAATTGACTGTAAATTCATGTTTAATCAATTTTAGGGGGGAAAAAATTAAAATGTTTATTCAAACTACTTTTTATACCTCTATTTTTTCTTTTAGGAGAATTTGATATGGATGTCCCAATCCTATAATAATATTGAATATCGGTCTGATATTAGCAAAAAAACTGATATCGGATTCAATCAGCCAGTATCGCAAATGTCTGATAGTTTCGATATCAGCAAATTCTCAAAGCTGCAGTATTAGTATCATATTGGAAATGAAAAAGTGGACATCCATAAAATTTGACTTGACATATTGATATTAGCATATTTAGCTTAATTTATCTTTGTTTCCTAGTCTTTTGCTCATTTGGTAAAAGTTGCACATGCAGCAACACTTGTCTGCAGGTGAGTCCCTTTTTTGGAATTCCCTCTTTGGTGAAATACAGACTGCAGGATAATATTAACGTCCTTCCAGGATCGATGGCAACACAGAATCAAATTTCTAGTTTGCACAGTGAGCCCACACTTCTTTCACACTTCTGATTTTCAGGCAGGTTGTAATTGAAGCCCAACACAAAGATACACGTTTTAACATGGAAGTAGTCCAAGATGCAGACGATGACTTCTTCAACAGGCTCTCTCACTGTTGTTAGGGACACATCTAAAACATGCAGGATATCTACCCTGAAGAACGGGAGTCTATCTGGTTATCTAGATCATTTATTTTGTTGGGCTACTCTTGTATTTTTCTATTTCTTTTAATGCCAGGATTGTGTAGTGACTTGTTGGTACTCCTCAAAAGAAGAGGCTGGAGGCTGACAAGGGACAAACCTAAGGGACTGGGTCTGATTCTGCTGTCTTGTTCTCTGTTCTCGTACAACACAGATGAAAAGATGTTTTTAAAAGATGTAAATGTCATTGCTGCTAGAGGAGGGCAGTAGTGACATAATCTACCTGTTGGAATCAAGTGCACAGAGCTCAATCTGATGGTTTCAGTTAGTTTCAAGGAATCTCTTCAGCTGTTGTTGAGTAACATTTTTTCCCCCTGACTTCTTTTTCTGCAAGAAAAAAAAATGAGTACAGAGAAAAACAAGGCACAGCAAAATAGATCGTAGAAAGATGTTTGGATGACGCTGTAGAGGTGAAGAACCTCTCGGGCCGCCCCCAGCTGTACCCACAGGGGAGCTGATGTGTGAGATTGTTGGGGGGTGGGGGGGCTGTGGGTGTTGAAGCAGGTGATGGAGTTTAGTGGGGTGTGTTCAGGGTTCAAGGAGCAGCCCTCCGAGCGCATCATGTCTTCTTTTAACGAATGGGAAGGATTGAGGTACCTCTGCAACAGCAACCCCCCTCACCCATCCCATCCCACTCCTGCATCCTTCCTTCCTCCCTTCCTTTTCCTCTCCCCTCCCCCAAGGATTCACAGCCAGCCTCACAGATGAGTTGTGCTCAGACAGGTGAGATGGCTCATGAATATTTATGCTGTGGGGTTTCATTCCTCCCTGCCGCTGGACCCTCCCCCTCCTCTCCAAGGCGGCGCTGCGTTTGTCCTTCACGGTAAAGAGGCAGCGTCCTCGCTCCTGTCCCTCAGGTTAATCTGCCTTGCTCTCTAGCCAGTTGTGTGCTTGTGTGTGTGTACAGGTGTGTATTTGCCTAGTAAATAGGCTTCTCCCTAGTGAATGATGAGGAGGCAGACATGTCATGAGGGGTCCCGCTGAGATTGTGAGCTCCTAAAACCCTTCATAGCTCTCTGTGTCTCTTGTGGAAGGTGCAGAAAGTGCTGTGGAGCTGATGGATAGACTGCAAACTGGTGATTGGCTGTGCCAGCAATAACATCACATAACATCATTAACATACGACTATTTAGCTACTATACCTTTTTTTTTTTATTCGTAGATTATCAATTCTTCTGGATATTATATTATTTTTACAAACAAGTAAGATTTGCTTCAGATTTTAATTTCAAGATATTAAATATTTGAATATGTGAGATTGGTCAAAGTTTCTTTTAAATGACATTTGAATGTGTTTGTTTTGTTTTTGCATCTAAAATCTTTAAGATCTGGTTACCAAAAAATATAAATTCAAATGTCCTGCCTCCAAAGCTTCCAAAGGTCTGTTGCATCTAGTTTATATCCAGTGTCACTTTCTGCAGTGTCTTGCAAAAGGATCTTCCCCTCGTAAACCTTTTTTTTCCATTACCACCTCTAATTTTAAGGTATTTTAGTTGAATTTAATGTTACCAACCCACACAAAGTACTTTGATATTGCAAATATGAAGCAAAAAGCTACATGGCAGCAAAAGGCTACATTGTTTCAAACATTTTAAACGCAAAAAAAAAAAATCTCAATATGATAGAATGGCTCTGTATTCAGCCCCTTAAATTATTGCCTTTTAGAACCACATTTGTTTCATCTACAACTGCAAGTATTTTTCAGGTGTTTTCTACCACCTTAACACTTCTTTGCACAAAATATTTTTGCACATTCTTCTTTGCAAAATAACTTGAATGCAGAATGTATTTTTGTCTTGACAAATACTCTTATTGGTATTTTATATGTGGAATGTAGCTGCACCAACATGAGAAAAAAAACTCTTCCCTTAAACTCTGCTCCGCTGCCCTACAGCATGATGCTCTCTATACCATGTTTATTTGTGGCCATTGTTTTAGCTTTTCGTGAAGCATTAGCGTTAGGCTATACAGTGTTTTGCATGCAGGCATGAAAGTTCAGCATTGGGCTCATTTAATCAGATCTCCTTGCTTAACAAAGCAAAAAAACCTGAAATCTAAATAAGTCATTTTTTACTTAAAATAACTGCATTTTTTTAATTTAGGAGGTAAGTGAGACACTTTACATTTGAAATAAAAAAAACTGTTGTATTGTCTTATTTCACATGCATATTATCTAATTGTGTTATTTTAAGAGTAAAAATACTGATTCCATTGGCAAATCTCATCTAACTTCTCAAATTAAGGGTAAATAGGCTTAATCAAAGAACTTTTTAGTCATTCCTAGATTGTTTTTCCTGTGAATTGGAATGTATGCTGTGTTGCCTACTAAATGTCAAATGGCTTCTTTTTGTCCACTGACACTAATGCTGCATTTTTAATCTAGATAAATCTTGAGGGTTAAAGGACTGAATTTAGATGCACTATTCATGATAATTTCCCACTTTGTGTTGGTCTATCTCATCAAATCCCAATGAAACACACTGAGGTTTGTGGTTGTAACTATTTCAAATCCAAATACAGTTTGTACACATTTTGGATCCTCCCATTTCAAACATGCTGGGAGGATCCAAAACAAATGGTATTTGTCATAACAATCCTGGGTAAGGGATGCAGAGAAAGGTAAGCTCCCTTCTTTATGCAGATTATTTAGGTATTAGCTCACTAAGCACATCACATGAGGGGACTTTGATGCAATTTTCCCATTACATTCTGCTGCCACCCACTCCTGATGCAAATATGGATATGATCTGCTTATAATTAGCATACCTGTTAAACGCCTAATTTAGAATCGTCTAGAGTTTCAGCCTTTTGTTTGCTGGCACTTGTTTTGGTTGCGCTATGTAGGCAAAGCTTCTAGAATTTTGTTTCTCAAGAAACATCCAAGATCTTACTTGTTAGCTAATTTAAGGATCATGTTGTTCATTTTGATCCTGATTAGTTTAGTTTTACAGAAAGCTGGGTTTTGGATATCAGAGACATGAAGCCACATGCAGGGCTGGAGCCTGCTAGGCCCTTTAGCTTCAATCTGGTGGGAACCAAGGCAGAACTAAAGCATTACTAGCCTAATTAGCTGACCTGATTACTGCACGGGGTGGATAAAGTATGGAAAAGAAGCATCCTCACAAGACATAATTACAGAAAAGCACAGGCGCTGACTTTCAAGGGGGGGAAACTAAGGCTCGTAAACAGAACTCAGTTTGTCACTTTGGAGGGCCATCGTTTATCCATCCCAGTGCCAAAGCTATCTGTTATGGCTGAAGCAAACATTAAGGCCATCAGTCTGCGGTGCACGTGGTGCTGCTGGTCTCTATTTGTCCATGTCCAGTGAGCTGCGGAGCGACTGTGATGGAATCCTGACAGATTGTCTGTGTTTTGGAGCGTGTTGTTTTCCTTGCCCATACATTTTTCTCCTTCAAGCCATGTTCGCCATGCATCATCACTCTCCCTCTCTCTCTCTCTCTCTCTCTCTCTCTCTCTCTGCTTCTTCCTCCTCCCTCCTCGCCTCATCCTTTCACAGATAGACATCTGACTACCTGCTAGAGGAGAAACTATGGAAACACAGAACTTGTTATTTTTGAACATGACGACGGTAAAGGAGGCCCTACGAAAATGGGCTCTTTCTTCTCCTGTCTCCGTAGTTCCCCTCCCTCTCCTTTGGTTGCCGTCTCCATGTCACCACGTGCCAGCTAAACCTGCCTAATCAGCAGATTTGACCAAAATAATTGGCAGTGGCCTTGCTGCCAGCGAGCGTCGTGCTGTATACAGATAGGGAGAAGGAGCACTTAATATTCCAAGCAGCTCATGCCTCTCCTGTTCCCTCTGATATCTGACCTCTTTTGTCTCCTGCTGTGCTTGATGTTGATTTTGGAGGGCATTGTTAGCCAGGGCGCTGTGATTGGAAGAGGTAGCTGTTGGAGGGGGGCCGTGGTTGGTTGGGTTAAAGGAAAGGCCGATTTGCATAAAGGCTTAGCCCAGATTTGGAGCCACTCAGCGAGATCTGAGGAGAAGGGCCCGAGGGCCACGGGGTAATCATCCATGGCCTGTCACAGCGCTGTCATCCCTGCGTGCATTCGTCTGTGTGTCTGGAGAGCATTGTGTCTGGACTGCTTTGTGTTTATATATCCCTTTGCATTTCGTGTGCAACATTGGCGAACACCTCATCAAATCACACTTGCTGTCTTTTGAATCGTTTTGTTTTTTGTTGTTTTTTTTTTGTCCCTTTCCAGGGAGGCATGTTCGTGCCAAGCGGATAGTGGAGGCAGCCAATCCTGCAGAGCATGAATATATGGAGGGCAGCATTCCGATGGAGTGGGAAGGTAAGTTTGGACTGCAGAATCTGTGCTGCATATTGTACTTATCACAAATTTCAACAAAAAAAACCCCCAGAAAATGCAGCAAAAATAAAAGGGAATGGCAGCCTCATGGCTTCTTCTGCTGGGACCTCGGCTAATCCTGTGATTTGGGTTTTTTTCTCCATCTTGCAAGATGGGATGGGGGCTGGGAACGAGTTTATCAAAGAAGCCTTCTGCCGGTGTTATACAACCGTACCATAAAATAGTGTTTCACATGTCTCACAACTGGATACAAACTGTTCCCTGTGTCTCAGACTGGCTTTATCCACCTTAAACCCCCTCATCCTGCCTCGCCCCATCCCTCATGCATTTTCATCAGGATGCAAATAAGAAACGGATGAAAGAGGCCTAGAATCCCCATGCTAGCTGGAGCAAGAGTTGCAAAATTGCGCTCTCTCTCTTTCTGGCTCCCTTTAACCTGCTCTGTTCAGCCAAAATGGAGCTCCTTCAACAGTGGGAGAGGAAAGGGCGAGTGGTGGAGGGAGTTCTGCTGTAGAGGGAAAGCAGGGACAGAGGCTATGCTTTGAAAGCTGGAGATGGAGGATGATGGAAGCGTTTTCTTCCCAGATGTGGGGCTTACCGGCCTGGACTGCGGCCTGGGCTGCTGTTTTGCATTCATTATTGACATGAAAACTTGAAAGAAAGTAATAGATTAAGTTGAAATTTTAAATTGAATCTCAGTTTAAATCCAGCTGCTCCTAAAAGGCCTACCATCTCAGTTAGGGTGGGGTCATTAATAGCAAGATGGATTCCACAGTCCAAAAAGTAACACAACATTAGCGTTGACTGATGGCGGTTGTCAGACTCTGTCGTCAGAGCGACAGAAGAGGGCCAGAGAACGCTGTAGAACCGCACCCAACCGATCTGAGTAGGTAGTAGTGGATAGGATTAGTGAACAAACAGCATCACCAAGAACAAGGAACTCAGCAGAAAGGTCGGGGATGAAGCTGTGGTGAAGTTTAAAGCAATAAAAGTTAGAAAACAATATGCTAGACATTGAACAGAGTGAAACTGCAAACCTAGGAAAGGAGGGTATTAACTGGAGAATAGCTAAAAGAGAAGTGGTGGCTCTGGAGGAGCTGCAGAAGCCCCCAACCCAGGCGGGAGGTCCTGTTGTCAGTGACTTTAAGGTTTTGGACCTAAATGCAAAACAGGGAAAAAATTAATACTTTAAACCAACTTAAAACTTTAAACTGATCTTTCTCATTTAAATTAAGTTAAGAAAAATAGGATATTCTGAGCCATAAATGTACATTGACAAAATTTTAAAATAATCTTTATTTCATAGAGTAAATGCATAACAATTTCATATGATCTTACTACAGAGATAGGCTTTATAATTCATGATATTTTAGAGCTGAATCTTTAGTTTTTACGATTGTAGCAATGAGGTTTTAATAATTCTCTCGATTTGATATCAGAGACATGTTCACTAGAAAACCAATTGCCCTCCTGTCATAGACATTCATATTCTGGGACATTGAGTAGACTGGATTAATTGCAACAGCAGCCAGGCTCATGGTTTAGCAGCCACACCCATTTTCATGTGAGTTAGAGCAATATTACCTTTAACTTGAGGTAGATATTTCCTCAGCAACTTAATTGTTTAATTTGATGTTTTCTTTACACAATTAAGGATTTTAATTCCAGGTAAAGTTAAATTATTGGTTTCCAACCACAAATACAGGTTTTTAGTTGGAAAAACAAATTTAAATTTATACCAAATGAGGAAAACTAATACTGCTCATCGACAGGAATGCAGCATCCGTGCAATGAAACACAGTGGCCTCATCGAGCTGTTTTATTCTTTAGAGGAGGGCTGAGATGATAAGAAGACAGCTGGAGCTAAATGAAGGATAGTCCTATGGAGGCTGCAAAAAGACCTGAGACTGGGACAAAGGTTCACCTTCCAGCAGAAAAACCACCTGATTCGTAGACAGAGCTCCACTGAAATGGCTCAGCACTGAAAAAAAATCCATCCAAGTCAATTTTTCTTAAAATAAGTGGATTATTTTCTTGAATTGAGCAGGTGAGTCCCTTTGCCAATGGAATAAGTCAATTTACATTCAAAATAAGAAAAAGGACATCAGTCTCTTGGCACTAAAGAAACAAATAAAAACCCACACTTTTCTGATTTGTATTTGTAAAAGTTGGAGGTTTTTGTTCCGTACTCTTCCAAATTATGAAATACTTCAAAAATCGAAGTCATATAAAACAAAGTCTGTTATTGTAGGTCACATATCATGGAACAAGTTCAAGGAGACGGAATACTTCTGCAAGGCTCAGTATCTCTGTATGTTTCTCTTTAGTTTACAAAGTGACATAAAGCCTGCATCCAATCCCACTGCAAGCTTGGAGGCTTTCTCTTTTGCTACACGGTGATGGTGGAGCCGCAGCCTTTAAATGTGACTGCAGGTTTTTGTGCAGCGTATTGTTGTGTGGGTGTTCTCACTCGTGTTTTATTTCCCCTTCCTCCTGTCTTCTGTGCTTGCAGCTTGGGTTCGAGGCAGACGGAAGGAGCCTCCCTCCATTGAGGTAAACCCCCCTCTGGTTTCCCCTCTGTGCTGATGGTTGGACTCTTGGGGACTAGCTCCAAGGGAGTGGAAACATGCAGAGTTGGAAAGAAAAAAAAGCTTTGATTTGTTTTATCATACTGAATCCTAGAACTTTAGGGGACAGGTGTTAAAATAAACAGCAGCTGAAGTGCATTGATGGTGAGACTGAGCAGAAACAGCCTGCGAATATAAGGGGGCTCACTGACACTGTGTCCCACTTTACTTCTTTTTTCCAATACAAGCCTCCATCTCAGCTCTTTGTGCTTTATTTCTGGCATTCTCAGAGATGGGAACAGGAAAAGCATGCAGTTTTTTCATGCATGCCGCGCTCCTCTCTCTGGGTAAATTGCTCTTTAAATGCACAAATTCTGGAAATGATTTGGCCAAGGAAATGTGGGTCTATAGGAAATCCCTTGGAAGGCCGGTGCTCAGGCACTCTCTCTGTCTCTTCGTCCTCTGTCCCTGCCAGTAGCCGGTGCCATCCCCTGCCTTTCTTTTTGCCAGAACATTCTCTTCCAATTTTCTGCCATCGACAGCTGGACGACGTAGATGCGGCCAAAGCTCCACTCCCAGCACATTACCCTGCCCCTTGTCACGCTCCCTCTCTTCCTGGTCCAAATCGACATAAATTGATTGGATTAAATCCTGTCATTAACAGGCTGGAAAAGCAGCTCAGTATGTTTGTCTCCCTCCCCAAAGCAGAGCTTTTTGGCCACAGATTCCCCCCCAGTCCCTCAGTTATGCCAGCACACAGCAGCATCATGTCCAGTCCTCCCTTCCTCTTTGGCCGCCTCAGACAGGGCAAGGCTAACATCACTCTGGACACTAGATGCAGGGCTCAAGTGGGTAACTATTCCACCAGTGGGCTGTTTGTTGTATAAACATTTCCAGGATTTAAATTGATTTCGATAATATGTTATAAAGGCCTCCTATCTTTTTTCAGTTTACCAAGTTCTACCGTTTCTAACCAGTTTATAGTGATGGTAGAGGAGGTATAAACAGGTTCTTTATCATGGAGATCACTGCTTTAGTGTCAATGATCCAGAAGAGGAGATCAGGTATATTATTGGATTAATGCAAGAACAAATCATTTCCCTTATTTTTTGTGCCTGAACATTTCTATTATGGAGTTGAATTATAAAGAATAACTGGGGTTTGCTCCTATTGTTCAACTGTGCACCATCAAACTGAAACTGTTAGGTTATCTTTGTTTTTTAAAACAGCAAATTAGTTTTTAATTTCTTTATTCAATCAATCTGAAATCTTTTTACATCCACTAATGAAACATTATCATGTTATCAAGGTATAGGCTTTACTTTTGATGCATATAAAACTGCTGCAGACTCTTAACTCCCATCTTAATTTAGCTGCAATTTTGAGCACAAAATAGCTTCTCATTATATCCTTCCAACTAATAGGTGCTTTTATAAGAAGGTAATCATTTCACACATCGATGGTCATGTTTTTTCTGACCTGTGCATCTTTGTAAAGTAGCTGAGGCACTATTAAAATTAACTTCTTTTAATTTCAACAACGATTTCAGAAGCTTTTAAACATCCCTGATAATCAATCCAAAGCTCAAAAAAATGTGTTTGATTTGTTACCCAGGAGCTGATGCTGAATGAGTCCCAGAGGGAGAAGATTAAGCTGAAGGCCATAGAGGTGGAGGAAAAAGATCTGGCCCTTCAGGCTAAGGAATACGAGGAGGGACTGGTGGCCACTCCTACAAGGACTGTAGCCAAGGGCCATGCATCCACCGCCATTTTTGGCAAAGAGGAGCTCAGCCAGGAGCCAACCAGCACTGCAAACAAGTTCCAGCCAGGTTCCTGGATGCCCACCTCAAAGAAATAGGTGGAGACGTCCACAGAGGCAGAGACATGCTGTGCATTGTCACATACGGTCCAAAAGAATATTTATGAATAACTTTGTTCAGAGGTGAACAAAGTTAAACTTTTTCTCCATTCAAAGCAATTCAGGTTGAAACTATAACTCTTCTCTTCAGGAAGTGGCTGACCTCATGCAGGGAGGCGTTGTGTCCATAACAACTGAAATAAATGGGAGTTAGCCATCTTCAAAGGATATGATGGATTAATTGTGTGTAGCAATCATTCAATCAAACTTTAATTATAAAACAGTTGGAATAAAGTCAGGTGGAACACAGAAAGCTTTATGGAGGTTAAAAAAGAAACTATTTATCCAGGACAGGAATATGAATAACTCTACTGCAGATTTTAGTTGAGAAAAGAATATTAAAAAAAAAAAAGGAATGTATGAGATGTTATACTTTGGTGGTGTGCATTGTGAATACTTCAATGACTGTTAGCTGAAAACCTGACCTCATCTGTTCTGACACCAGTTCCATGAGACATCGACTTCTTTGACAAGCTTAATATTCCTCCACAAGCTCTTTATTTAACCCCTTGAAGTTCTTTTGTTTTAATAAATATTTTTATCAGACACTTAAAAGACTTTCAAATATTGTCTGGCTTTCTTATGTTTTTTTTTGTTTTTTTTATCACACCAACATATATTTTACGTGTACTCTTTAAAATTTCTGAATACTTGGGAGAGTCGTGTGTTAACCTAAAGTATCAACTATAACAAAATAAAACCAGAAAAGAATATATATATTTTTAAAGTAAAAAATGTCAGACCTTTTTTTTATTTCAAGACTACAAAGGGCTAAAAAGACTGAGAAGTTGTCTATATTTAATAAA
Source organism: Cyprinodon variegatus (assembly GCF_000732505.1). Taxonomy (NCBI): domain Eukaryota; kingdom Metazoa; phylum Chordata; class Actinopteri; order Cyprinodontiformes; family Cyprinodontidae; genus Cyprinodon; species Cyprinodon variegatus. Next base: position 1,030,798 of record NW_015150479.1, on the reverse strand, counting down.
ACCTTTTAAAGCTACATGAAGTAGGCCAGAGGTGTCAAAGTCATTGTAATATCTGGTGAGTTGGGCATCATGAAGTCTTTTTAAAGGGCCGGTTGCAGCTGTATAATTCATTATTGAGCATAGTGATCCGTCCAGTATCACAACTCTGCTGCCTTTTATTTCATAGTGTTTGTAAAAATTAAAAAGCCTATACCGTCCTGTAATGAATCAGCTAGTAAAACAGCATTCATCAAGCATTGTACTGGTTGTTGTATTGTTTAGGTTTTTTGGGGCAATGTTTAAGCATTAATATCAGGGTTTTTCTCAAAGAAGGATAGACTTTTACACTGTTATTTCCTTTCCCTCTCTATTTTGTTTTTGTTTGTACAAAGCTCACTATCAAAAAAGTTTGAACTTGGGATTTGAACCCATTTAAGCAATTTCTCAGGGTGTGAAATGATTTTATATTAAACTTTCGAATTACATGGAGGTTACTTCTTTTATTACAGTGATTCGATCTTAAACACTTTTTAGTTTCTCACATGGTTTTATATATTTCAGGGTTCTTGTTAAAAGAAAAAGTTTTTTATATAAATTCAAGGAAGAATTATTTAATACATCTTCTTTGTCTGATGGCAACTTTTTCCTTCATTCTGGATGGGAAGATGATCTGTAAACCAGATAAAGTAGAACCTCAGGGCTTAAATGTTTTCTAACCTTTTCAAACAAACCAATGTTTAAATATCGTATTTGTGAAAAAAGCTTTGGAGAGCAAAAATGCTTTAATAAAATACACATTTTTGGGGCATTGACTGGGTGTCTAACCTATTTTGAATGAAATGCTTTCAGAAATGAAAATAATTGTTTTTAACCTATCAACAATATGCAAATTCAACAGACAAAATATAGTGAAAGATGAAAAGCTTTGACATTTGCTGTTGCTATCCTCAGGTTGAAAGATATGAGTCAGACATCTCTCATATGATAATCTTGAATCAAATAATAATCTTGAAACAGTAAAAAATAAAAAGAATGTTTAAATTTTAAAGAAAAGAATGCTTATAAAAACTCATATCCCTTCTCAGTATTGTAGAAAACTCTTCTACATTAGAGCATTCAACCCATTATTGTTCTTTTTGTAATTACGGTACCTTTGGGGTTTTGATTCTTAGATTCTCTACCTGCTGATTCTGTGAATGCAGAGTGGCTCAGTTGGGTCTCAGTAAAAGGTTAATAATACTTCCAGCCACAAGAAGCATACAGTTAAAATGACAGGATGTCCTAGATGTCGGGATATCAGGGATATGAATAACTTTGGGCCTAGATATACCCAGATAAAATCCAGGATCATGGTCATGCATCTTTACCAGAGCGGCTCCAACAGCAGGGGCTTTCTGTGATGAATATTTTAACATACAAAGTCATGGTATGATGTCCAAAGTCTGATTAGAAGCTGTCTGAAGATTAAGCCAAAAAGCTTAATCTTCAGACAAGTAAAAAAACAAAACGCACACAAAAAACAAATCAGGAAGTCTGTAGCAGAAAGACACAGCAGGTGCTTTAGACTGATGAGTCAAATGAGAAATCCTTGGCTGTAGCAGAAGGCCTGTTTGTCTGCTGTGGTACTTGATGTCTGTAGGCAGCTGTGAATCATGGGGGTTTTCTTCGCCTTTGCTCTCCTATGCTTGGAGTAGGTTTAGTCAGGATCCAGTCCTCAATCCTGAGAGATGCACACAAATATCCATCATGCAGCACCATCAGCATAACTTGGCTGCCAAGTTATTCTGCTGCGGGTCGTCCAGCCTTAACGTAAAGCTGACTTTAAGAAGTGTCTTCAGTCCACTTAACTAAAACATTAACCAGTCTGTTACAGATTAAATAATCTGCCTACCAGGTCAGCCACCAGAGAAGCTGGGAGAAAGTTTATGTTCAAAGGAACCTCATTTGAAGGGATTATTCATTATTTATTCTTTTTTAAAAGCCTTAATGATTTAAAAACAGGGTTTCTATAGATGATGCATCAATTGTTTATAGCAGAGGGGTGGTGTACAGCTAAACAGGTTCCTACTAATCTTCCATTTCAAACATCCATGATTTTTTAACCTAACCTTCTTCATTGTTTCTCGGTATTTAGACTTTTGAGTTACAAATATTTATCAAGCTCACTTTGAACGTTCACCAGATCCAAAGTGCTGAGTCTGAGCTCTGTTTCAGCAATGTGATGAAGGACTAGTGCACAGCTTGTCTGGGTGTCATTTTCTTTACCTGCAGCAAATTTAGATAAATCAGAACGTGTAGAACCTGAAATGAATTCCAACATGCATAAATCATTACCTGTTAATCAAACCACCAAATTATGACAAATTCAGTTTCCTTTTTTTTTTAACTTATTTATATAATCTAAAACAGCTAACATGCACTTCAAAACCACTTTTTCATAAGTTCAGATAAAAATATATGCTTTGAACTTAAATAGGGTTTATCTATTTCCATGATATTTATTGGATTTCAAGTTTGGTTTTTTTTTACTCCTGAGGAAAAACACATCCGTGACAGAATACCAGAAATAGTATCAGCTGATCAGTGATTCACAAAATACCTGAAAAAAGGATTTCATTGCTATGGCTGGTGCCTTTTGTAAACCATGATTATGAGCTTTGGATAGTTTAAACACAGAATTAATTTAGAAAGCTATAAAAAAAAAAAAAAAAAGTGAAATGGCTTATAGTTTTAATAACCTGACTCCGCCAGATGGATTTGCTCCGCATATCCATCTGGAAACCTTCCGCAGAAGTAATTTTGGGAAGGGGCGAAAATACTGGTTAGCTGATTGGCCTATGTTGGTGATAGACGGGCCAAATAAACCAGTCAGATCAATGAAGCATATGACGTAACAGAGCGACGAAGAGGAGCCAATTGATAGATCAAACTCTTGCCGAAACCAGTCGGGAGAAGAGCAAAAACATCTTTTCCTCTGAGAAAAGCCTCCAAACGCTAGTTTCACCGGCTGAAGCTGCCATGTTCTTTAGACTGAACTGTCGCGCTTCTCGTTGCGTCACACCTCAACCCGCCTCAAAGCCAACGCTGATTGGACGTTCGTTTGGTGAACGGCTCCAAATTTTCTTCAACGGAGAGTCTCCAGACTGATTAGCGAGTGAAATCTTGACAGCTCACAAGATCAGGATGGTCTCACGAGGCTATAGTTTTGATGGAGCAAATAAAAAAAAGGGGGTATCTTCATAATATAAAAAGATGCTTATCATTCGTAATAAATTCCTGTCTTTCATAAAAATAAGAGTTACGCTTCTGTACTGTTCCATTATTTGCCTACAGGTACCCATTTGTACTTCATGTATATTGACCTGGTAATAGCTGAATGAATAACTTCTGCATCTGTGATATGAAAACTGGTTCAGCGTTGTAGAGATGTGCGTTCTCCGTTTTAGAGGCACTAATTATTGAATGAATAAAGACATTGCATTCTACCAACCATGACATTTTTTATTAATCAGAAAGCTTTCATTATGATAATTATCATCGTTGTCATCAGGTTATTTCAACAGAACAGGGGTGTTAGTGGAATGTGAGGGGGTTGAACAGCTGCCAAGTTAAAGCAGATAACCGTATAAAAAAAAAGGGAAGCAGAGGAGCACTGGGCCCCCTGCTGACCAGAGTCCCACAGGGACGAGTCCCGTCCGGGCAGCACTGTCCACCGCAGCGGTCCAGTCCATGTGGCCAGCGTCCTTCCTCCTGGACATGATGCGTACCAACCCTGCGTTACAGTGGGGCTGGGACATGTCATTATTTGGACTAAGGACTGCTTCTCCTGTTTCTTCGATGCCCTGTCAGCGGACTCATTCTTTCTTCCTCTTGGCCCTGTTTATGTTTTCCTGACGCTTCTGTTTTTTCTTTTGTTCGCGGTCACGTGCTTCGATCATCTTGGCCAGTTTCCAGGACAGCAGTGCGCTGGCGATGAAGAGCGGGGTCAGAGCCAATATGACGGTGGTAAGGAAACCGTAGGGGTCTTTGGCAGCCCACTCCACAACATACTCTGCCCATGCTCGTAAATCAATCATCCTTGTTCAGAAACGACCAACTTCGACTCGAACCTGAAACAGAGAAAGCCATGAGAAGCTGATCAGTCTATCCAATACAAACTTCAAAGAAAAATATAGTTTCTTTAACAAAAAGAAAGGTTTAGTGTGCAAATATATTCAACTGCACCTTTATCTGACACCCCTCAATTGAAAACAGGACCAAAAAAAAATAACAAAATTATCTAATAGAGTTCACCTGTGTGTGTTCAAATGTTCCGTAAATCCGTAGGATAATTTATAGATTGGAACATTAGAGAGCAAAGGGCAATATGCAGACCAAGAAACACCTGTGATCAAAGGTCAGGTATAAAGATAAAGCAAAATCTAACACAATAGTTTAATCAGCAACCATGTGGGATGTAGTGTTTCTCTCAGATGAGACCAACATTTAGCTCATATGCAAAATGCTGCAATTAACAGAAAAGCCAACATGTCATAGCACTTAAAAACGGATATTCACAGATGCATTCTGGCTGAGGTTGGGATGTTTACTGAAGAAAATTTGGCAAAAATATCAGCCTTTCCATGTTCAAAACTGCTAGAGAAACACTACAGGAGTAGCAGCTGTGAAGTGGCTCAAAAGAGTATTTGTTTATTACAGACCAATACAATTGCAAACCACACTTTTTAGATAATATGTTGTAGAAACATTGTCCTTACACTTTGCAGTTATTCAGTTTTAGGTCAATCTATTTCAATAAAAAACATTGACATTAGCGGTTGTAATTGAAAAAATGTGGCTATATGTTTAATGCAAACTTTTTTCTAATTGCTGCATTTTGAGTGAAAATAAACATGGTAGCCTTAAGAATAGTAGTTCACACACAGGTTGACAAGAGATGTCATTCTGTGATTAACAGAATATGTATAAATATAAACAGCATTAGCAACAAAAAAAAAAAAACATGATCTGCTTTCAGTTATTCTGATTATAAATTTGTACAGAACTTTGATCCACTGCTGTCTCCTTTGCATAAAGTGGGACTGGTTTGGACTGTTTGCTCAAACCTTTTGTTACACCAAGGAATTAAGTTGAAAGTGTTACTGATTTATACAAATTAATATTCAATAAATTGCCTTCAAAAAGGAAAATGTCCAAAGATTAAAAGAATTATTGTTGTAATTCTAAATTATATGTATAATCAAACTGGCCAGCCAGTCATTTTAATAAAAAAAATAAATCTGATTGCTTAAAAGAAAACCATCACTACAGGCTTATCAACTTTGGGATTAGCTTAGAATCCTGAGGTTCTAAGTTCGAGCCTTACTCTGTGGGTGTCTGAGCAACACCCTTAACTCCATACTGCTCCCCGAACACCACACAATGGCAGCCCACTGCTCCCCAAGGGGATGGGTTAAATCAGAGAGTTCATTTCGTTGCTCTGTACTTGCGACAGTGTAATGACAATAAAAGTTGGGGGGGGGGATTATCAAGTTTGACAAAAATAAATACTAATTGTGTGTTTATTCCACAGTAACAGAAACATATTTCTTAGATTCTAAGACATAGGGCACCATGGCTCTGTCCCTATGTTTCTGAACAGGGTTAAAAAAAGATTTATGAACAGTATTTAGAGAAACATCCCAACTCACCCTCAGATAGGAGGATAAGAACTGAAGCTTAAAAACATCACTATAATATTAAGTTATTCACCATGTAATTAAAAAAATAAATAATTAAACAATTAAAAAAAGCAATACGCAAACGATAGTACTAGTGTATTCACATCTGGTGTGATTCATTAAAAGTTTTATATAGTACTATAACTTAGCAAAAGTTATATCAATCCTCTTAAAAAAGAATTCATATTTTATATAGAGCTAGAAATTTAATTCAAACGATCAAAGTGTGTTTTATTGCAACAATACTACTAATTTACTGTTATAGATAAGATGTTGTCTGAGGAGGAATTCAGCAATTCCTACAACCTGATTTATTTGATCTAGACTGCTTTAAGTGCTAAATTGATCCCTAAAATCTCTTTAAGTTATATTACTCATTAAAATCGTTATAATACCCACTATAAATGGATGTAATAATGATTGAGGTTTATATTGTTCATCTCTAGCACAGGGTAGTTAAAGGAAACACAATGTTATGTGCTAACCACGGAATGTATAATAAAACAAAGCTAACCCAACTGTATTTTACATTTATTGGGTTTAAAGTACAGCCTGTTGGGGGGAATAGTCAGAACAAAGCATAGATAAAATGTTATTTTAAGAAAACTACTCTTGTACATTCTTCGCACAGTGAAACAGTGGTCTTAGGTTTCCTGAACCAAAAAAAGAATCACTTCATTTTTTAATAAGCTTCCGGCTAATGAGCAGAAAACACCAGATGCTAACAGCACAGGGAAGCTAGCAATCATTAGCCTAGCCCACACAACGGCTTAAATTAAAATTACCGTGAACCAAGTCACCCCTAATAATCGAGCAGATTGATTTCTGTCAGAACAAATTAATCCAATTTTTGTTTTTTAATGTGTTTTAACGTTTGCATCACTACTACTATCGAGGCTAACAAGGCCTATCTCTGAAAGGCCCTAATTTTCAATAACAAAACCACTGCCTACCGGCAGAGAATGGTTTTATCGTGGTAAAAAATAGATTGATATTATAATAATAATGGCCAAAACCCCGATTCAAATATAAAATAAACTCACCAAAGTCCAGAATTATGTATTTACATTTGCGCTTATAACCAGCGGCTCCTCCCTGTTTCACTGAAACCGTTTCTACTCGTGAGGCATTCAAGTAACATATCCAAAACCCGGAAAAAGGAGTTACCTGTTTTTATTCATTTAGTTATGTTGTATTCTGCTCATTATAATACCCTTACATTTATGCTGCTTATACTTTCTAACATTTATAAATTAATATTATTTTTTCTTTTACAGAGATGTTGCGTCGCATTCATAAGTTAGTGAATTCTTCCTACTTCAAAGAATCCGTGTCACACTATTCCAGAGACTGTGAATGCAGCAGAGATTTCCGCTCGTGATCGGATATGACGTATCTTTCTTGATGGGTAATGTAGTCCATAAGCTTTTAAAAGCAAAAGCTCAACATTAAATCTAGTAAAATAATCCAAATTAAAATTTCCTAAGAGATTGCAACCTTTCGTTAACGCTCTCTGTAACACCGATAGCTCTACTATCTTGAAACAAAACTTTAAGTAATTTAAGGTTTAAAAGGAACCCATTTCATGTTATTTTTAACTGTAAAAAATTGTAAAATGATTATTTATCTATTTATATGGTAAAAGAAAATGTAAATATTGTGTTAAGTTAAAAGTGTCTTTGAATAAGCCAATCTGTTTGCTTAAAATGGGCATACCTGTGACAAAGAGCTGCAAATAATCTGAATGATTAGTAGAGATAAGAGACATCTGTAATGGAAAAGTTGAGGGGGAAAAAAAAATCAAATTTCATATTCCTGGAAGAAACTGAACAATATGACAGCTGCTGCTGAAATATTGAATAATCTGCAAAACAGCTCTGATGAAGGGGGGAAAGCAAATGATACAGCAACAACTGTAAGGGGGGGGGGCATGAGGCTCCAGTGGCCCTCCGAGAAAAATGACTAACATAACAAAGGAGGACCTGCTGGCTTTGTGAACTTCCTGTGGGGAAGTATTGAAACCAAATCAGGTTAGGCCACATCTGCTCCGTCCATACAGCATGGATCACTTTCAGAGTAGTTCAAAGGCCAGCCTTTTTAGACTTGCTCACAGAGGAAGGAGAGGGGCAGCTGGGAACACATGCAGCGGACAGACCCATTGCAAGCACACATCCTGGTTTACCAGCATAGTTTTGGCCAAGTTTATAGACAATTTAGAAAAACATCCCCAAGGTGGTTATTTTTTCCCCCAGCTGCATTCCTTTTAGCTTCACATGTCTAACCACACAGCACAATCCAAAAGGTGAGCAATTCAGCCCCTCCCTCACTCCTGATAAGTGTGTTACTCAAACTAAAGTAAGGTTCCATTTACACTTTCAACAATATTATATAATTAAACTCAATTAATCATGTTTAGACTCCTAAATCTGATGTATGGGTAAGTAGTCATAAGATTCGACACTTTGCATTATGAATAAGACATCAAGCCAGAGGTTTTTCTGTTTTCTCTTCCATTGTGGCAAACTTTCAGCAGGACTTCTTGTGGTTTCACTCAACACATCTTTTCCTTTTTTTACTCTTACATTATTACCAGATTTGTGCAGAAAAAAACTAATAGTTATTATATCAGCACAATGCAGCACGTGACCTTATACAGTCAATATCAGCCAATACTTCCACTGCACTTCTAGTCAGAGAGGTCGAATGGCTTCATCTTTGTAAGTTTGTAATAATCTTTTCATTTTCAATTATGTTTAATGATATGCTTAAATTTTAGGATATTGTTTTATATCCTTATTATCCTTGGCCTGTTCCTCTGTCTTCGTTATACAGTTTTCCTAAAGTTAAACACACAGGGTGACTCTTTTTAACAAGTTATCAAAACTAATTGTTGAACTGGATTTTATTAAGGGATGTTGTATAATAGATGGATAAATAGAAATGCACACCACAGTTTTGTTTGAAACAGTTAAACACCTTTTTTTCTAGATTCAAATTCATACACTACTGTGTGCTTGTTTACAGAATAAGACACAAATTAAATACAGAAAAGATAGAGGCTGTAATGTGATCAAATATAAAACTGTTCAAGGGGTGTCATTACCCTTGTACTAGTTGAGAAATATCTTCATAACTATAAAATCTAACATTTGCAGAAAAAAAAGACATTGAGACCTCCTCCCAAAACAATTTTTTTCTCACAGGGTACTTAATATTTCAACAACAAAACAAAATTTGCAAAAAAGATTTAGGGAATATATAAGTAATGTAGTTTAGGATGTGGAAATTATTGTAGATGCAAAGCTAAAAAATGGTTTTGCAGGTTTATCTTATAAAAAGAAAGGTGTCATGTTTGCAAATTATTTAGACCAGAAATAAAGTAGTCTGGTCTTAGCAATACGAACAGGATGTGTGAAAATCTTTTTTTGAAACTGTTTACTACATTTAATAAATAGTGATAGGCATGGATCTATTTTTGAGTCACTAAATGTGGCCCTATCTACTTTGAAATAATAAAAAAATGCATAAAGTGTGGGTAGGGCCATGTTTGATACGTTTATTTCAAATATATGTAGCAGTGAACCAAACAGCTGACCTATATGTGACTGATGTGACCAAAGTGGACAAGCATGTCCCGATTCATATCTTCATGTTCGCCCTCTTCTTCCTCCTCCCACTGCTTTCCTGCCTCTGACAGCTGAAAGTACTTTAAAACCTAAGCCACAAAATCAGCCATCAGCGCACTTATTGAAGAAACTAGAGCCTGGGGTGATGGCTTATACTCCAAAAAAAGTGGGGGAGAAAGTCAGTTTTTTGGCCCCTTTTAGCCCTGTGGGAAACTGCGAGGCCGCCCCTGGATTAAGTCCCCGCCTTTAAACTCAAATAAGAAGGAAACTTCAAAGGCCGTCGGCCGCCGGGGCTCCGCCCTCGCGCTCCCGGACGACTTCACAAAGGATTTGCCGACGTTCGGGAATTCCGCCTCCAGTTCCTTTTATAGCGCCACTCGTGCGCTGGCTGTCTTCCAGAGCCCCGCCAATCCTCGTTACTCTGACAACACAAAGACTTCACGGAACTCACAGGCTCCGCCCCCCTCACCAAATAAGGGCTGCCTCTCCATGTACGGCAAACAATCGGTTCGAGATTTGCCCCTTTCTCTTCCTTATCCCGTTTATATGATCGGAGAGGAACTGCGCTTCAGGTTGGAAGCGGTGCGATCATGGCCGAGCGAGTCCAGCAGCCCCCAGCCAAGCGGCTCTGCTGCCGGCCCGGATACAACCCGGTATGCAGGCAGGGGCAGCGGGCTGGAGGAGTCCCGTGCGGCTCCGCTCCGGGAGCGTCCGGGAACGGGAAAACGCACAACCCCGAGTCGCTGCTCGATATCGCGGCGCGGAGAGTGGCGGAAAAGTGGCCGTTCCAGCGGGTGGAGGAGCGCTTCGAGCGGATCCCGGAGCCTGTCCAGCGCAGGATCGTTTACTGGTCATTCCCGAGGAGTGAGAAGGAGATCTGTATGTACTCTTCTTTCAACGCCGGAGGAGAGGAAAGTGGATCTAGCGGGGACAATAATGACGAGACCCAGCTGCCTTTTCTGCGGGGTGTCACTCTGCTGGAGGGCGGCTGGGTGGACAACGTATTGCAAGTCGGTGAGTGGACCAAAGCGTCACAATAACGCACCGAGAGCTGCTTGTAAATGACCAAAACGCGTCTCCCTGTTTGCGTTTTCCCGTGAACCTACACAGGGATTGTGTTTCTTTTCTACAGCGGTGCCTATTCCAAACAATGCAGGGTATTTCCACAGCAATCTCCCCTATAGCTGTGCGAGAATAGACCTTTATTTTCCAGATAAGCCCGTAATTTTAGCCCACTTCTTCTTGTTTTTAACCACTGAGCTGTGCGCATTGAATGGCCCCCCGAGCTATTCCAATTGGAAGCTCAGGACTTTGTTCCTATTTTTGTGTCTTTCCAGCTCTCCATGCCCCCACCAATGGGGATGGAGACAAAAGCCCCCTATATCTTTTCACCGCTGGCTAAATAGACAGATATTTAGAAAGACTGGGGAGGGACGGCGATTTAAAGCCACAGTGCTTCTATTTTGTTTGACAAACACCTTTATGAGACACTGAAACCTTTTATTTATTAATCTTTTTATCTGAAGCCTAAGGTGTGTGCACCTAAACAGACAACATGTTTTGTTTTTTTGTCTTTCAGCTGCATTATTTGTGGTAGAGTCGGGTGTAAACATAGGTGCTCCAGGCTCAGTAAACCCCCCTCTGATTTCCTCTGCCTGGCTTGTCTTTGCCAGAGCCCGAATATTTCACTACATTCGTCAGTGCAATAGACTCAGCTGTCAATCTGACTCCCCACCCTTGGAAGCAGTTCAGGATTCTAATCCCATTACCCTCCCCAGTTCATCTGAATCTTAATGCATTCTGTAAACAAGATTTTATGCATGATCTTCCTCTCTCCCTGCCTCCCTTACCATCTCCATCCCTCTGTCCCCCACCCCTTCTCTATCTCACTTCTTGGCTTCCTATCTCCCCCTAAAGAATCTGTGGAGATGGCTTCAGCTCTTGTGGGCTCAGAGAATGTGCAGTGCACAATAGTAGCCATGGAGCAGACAGACAGGCAGGCAGCCCTCCCTCCTCTCACCCCTCTCTCTCTCTTTCTCTCTGGCCTGTTTACCAGATTCCCCAGCATTAGGCTCATTTATGTGCTCACTCTTTATTTGGGCTTGAGGAAGCTAAACACTCGGCCCAGAGTAAAATAAAAAGTATGAGGCGTCACTAAGTAGATAAGTGTGTGTTTTGGATAAGTAGTCAGAAAGAGGGTAAGGAGGTCACTTGCAGTTGTGATCCACCAATCAGTCATCCAGAGATTGGAAGCAGACTTTTTTTTTTCCTGATTGAAAGGATAAAAAGATTTTTGGTTTGTATTAAATATACATATTTTGCTCTTTAAATGCATCAGCTACCAATGTGTATTTTAATGCCCCATTCATTTGTTAAGTAAAACCCCAATAAAGTCTAACTGCAGATGTATAAACAAAAAACAACCCTACTTCTTTCCTTTTCCTGTAGACTAAACTACCACCTCTATGCTGTTCCATGTATTGCAGTATTCAGATTTAGGGACGATGGAATAGGCTGAAATTTGAATAGATCATTCAGAGAAAACCGAGTGATTTGTTTAGTGCTATAAATTTGAATAGGAAGAAACACGATGGTGGTAATAGCTAATTAATCATTTATTATTGCAACTCAAAGAGGTTTCCGAAGGCGATGTTCCTGGGCAATAATATATATGTTTGCATTCTGTTATCTTTTAATTTTTTTAGTCTAAAGCCAGTCAGATACTCCAGTCAAGAGGAAAAAGCATTAGACACTCAAGTGGATCATTCAGATATCAGAGTTTTTTTTTTTAAAAACGTCTTTCAATTAGTAATTGACAGACCTCTTCTGACTTTTTATCCCTTCTTTTAAAAACCCATTTGAACTCCAGATGGGTTTATAAACCCATCAAATATTTGCATTCACTTTGATCTACTTTTTTTTAAGTTAGGTTAAAGATGTATGCTTTAATTAGTTACTTGTAAATCTATACTTTTCCACTACAGACATTGTGAGAATACCAAATCTTTCCTCCTTTTATTATTAAACATGCAGAAAAAGCAGTTCAAACCCCAGAGATAATCGGTATCGGTATGTAGCCTGATCGGTGCATCTCTGTTTGGGGGGGCTATTGGTGTCGCTCCTCACTTTCTAGGACTGTGTGTAGGGGGGAAACAGCGAGGCTGTGCACACATGTGTGCTTGTCTTCCTCTGTACGGGCTGTCAGTCCCATCCCGCATGCTCACAGGGAGCGGAGAGTGACAGGCGAGAACACAGCAGGGAGGAGGGCATGTTATGCTGATTGCAATTTTTGCCCCAGAATTTACTATTTTTTTTCACCAGCTGGGAAAAGATAAAGCAGAGGAAGAGCCAATGATAAATAAAAGATGCAATCTACTCCAGGGGACAAGCAGCCACCGGAGTATGAGGGCTTAAAAGCAGGATGAGTTTGGGAGGGTGGGGACTGGAGGGGTAGGTGGGTGGAAGGGGTGGGGTGGGTAAGGTGGATGTCAGCCACATCACACGCCGTATGTATCGGCCCCATCAAACACATACAGTGGGTCTGGCCTGTGAAAGAAGCATGGGGCTGGTTGTGAGGGTGTGTTGAAGGCGTTCTTGCATCCATGGCTTTGTGTGGCACCTTGTGTGTGTTTGTGCTGTCACTGGGATGGGGCTCAGCACTGATGATGAAAGACAGTAGCGCTATAGAATAGACGAAGAGGTTATTGTGTATGTGGGGTGGGTGGTGGGGGGTGGCTAATATACTTGAATGGATCTGCTGTCGCCGTATTCCTCTCCAGTCTCCTCCTCCTCTGCCTCCCTTTGCTCCCAAGTGAGCAGCTATAAAACTCTCCATATTTACTCCCCTAAGGCCAACTACCAGCCCCCAGTCTCGTGTGATTATTTATCTTTTTTCTCAACAACATTAATCACACGCGTTTTCCTTTTTTTTTTCCTGCTCCATCTCTCTCCATGCATCAGCGCTGTGAAGAGAAGAGATTGGAGGGGGTGGCTTCTTCTTTTTTTTAAGGAGAGGAGCAATAGATCGGATGATATCAAGAAAAATAGGGGAAGCCTAGAGGGAAAATGTGGGTGGAAAATGCAAAAGAGAAAAGAGAGGCATTGAAATGGTGATTGCAAGTGAAGGAGATGTATGAAAGTAAAGAATGAGGCTTAGAAATTGGGAAAGAGTGAGATAGATGGCTTGTTCTTTCTCCCATGCGAGCTCATCCGTTCCAATGCCAGCCTCTGGGATAAATATTCATATATGAATGCAAAGTGCTATCTAGCAGTCCGCTGCTCCTCGTTTATAACGGGCTTATAGAAGCCCGCCTCGCCCCACACCTCCAACTCACTCCTCCCACTGTCATATCACTGATGAATTTGTCACCTTCATAGTGGTGTGTTGTGGAAGCTTAGCTGGAGCAAGAAGTAAACTAAAACCAAAACAATTCTCGCTCAGAGTTGACCTGGTGAAGCTGGAACCCACACATGAACCAGTTCGTTTTTTCAAACGAGTTAACATTGATCAGGGAAAGTCAGTCATGTACTAGCGTGTTTATTACATTATCATGCTGTAAAGCACTTGGTCAATATTTGCTGTTTGTTCTACACAAATAAAATTGACAGGTTGCTTAGCTTTTCGACCTGTTTACCTTTCTCCTTTTCACTTTACCCGCTGAAACTGTATTAATTTGACCAAATTCTCAATAAAGTCAAAGATGTCGTCCATAAATTTGCCTCCTCTAGTTCTCAAAAAGCTCCACAGGTTATAGTATACAATTGCCTGATAAGACTCTGTACTTGCATCCTTTCCTAAAGCACAATCTATTCGACAGCTGAGAGAAAGTTCACCGTCTTATCTGAGCTTTTGTTTTGTCCTTACCTCCCTATACCGTGGAGAGAAGACTTAGACACGTATGAATGCATTAAATAGCAGGTTAGTTCCTGTCCTTGTCTCTGCTGTTCATGCAAACCTACAGCAGAGACAGCAGCAGGCTTCCAAACATTGCAATTAGAAAACTTGTGCAGCTATAACTCAGTTTTATCATACGTATTGATTGTTAAGGTATGAGCCTAAAGTTTATATGTATGATTTTAAAGAGAAAGGTATTTATTACAAATAGGAGCTTCTCAAAGAGAGATGATGAATCATTTTAAACTGAAACAAGAGTGAAGAAGGAGTAAGTACTGGTTAGAACTCATTTACTGGGCTAATGACACCAAAACCAACCATACTGGGTGGGGTCCAGTCCAACAACAGCTAAACTGCTTTTAATAATACTTTATTATATTTGCTTGTATTCGGGCGTGCAGGTTGCACAGCGGTTAGTGCGCGCAACCCATGATTGGAGGCTCTAGTCGTCATGGCAGCCGACCCGGGTTCGAATCTGACCTTTCTCATGCCCCCTTTCCTGTCGAAAAGAAGAACCACTAGTGCCGCAAAAACTCAACAAAAACCCCCAAAATTTGTTTGTATTTGTATGAATTCAAATATTGTTGAGCATTTATTATATCTCTTAACATTATTGTAAAAAGATTTTCATCAGGATAACAAATCAAACTTATTTTAACAATGAAAAATTTTAAATAAGGAAATTTGAAAGCCCTAAAACAATCTGTATTGTGTGGATCTTTATTTTTACTACTTACACCACCAATCAAGGATTATTAGTAAATTTCAAAATATAACGAAAGTTACTTTTTGTAGATTAGTTGTAGAAAAAACATGCACCATAAATGTTATCCTAAGGATTTTTGAAAAGCAGTGTTTGTGCTTATAAGGTATTGACATCAGTGACGTGCTATCACAGCAATATGGTGACCTAAAATTAGGGGTGTTTTAGTGATATTAGGTGATTTTCGGCTGCCTGACATAATATCGATCTATAAGTTCCTGGTATCGATTTTTTTTAAAACAAAATATGTTAACCTAAAACTGAGAGGAAATGGGCTACCTCTGCACCTCCACTCTGTCAGATGACACTGTGAAGCTCTTTTGCTTTGCGAAGCAGCACCATGTCTGTAGTTGAGGCACTCGCAGTGGAAACCATGGACTGGCTCAGACCCCAAACATCATGGATAACAAACATAACTAAATAATCAATATGTTCTGATGGACATACACAGCACTTGTTTTTTATCTATACATTAAATTTTGATAGGACAAAATATTGCAATATATAGTGACATTGCAATATTGTGATAATATTGTATCGAGATCCAAGTATCGCGATACTTATCGTAACGCGACGCCCATGCCGATACTCACCCCTATCTAAAATAAAGGCAAAGGTTATTAGAGTATGAGATTCTCATGGTACGGTAAAAAAAAATTGTAATTGTTGTTCTGTTTTCGTTAAAACATAAAAAAAGACATGAATGCTGTGAATAGTTTTAGTTAAAACAATCAGCAATTATCCCTGTTGTATACCAAATTAGGCTTTAACAAACTGAAATTATCTGCTCCTATCAGCTGCTTCTTTGAAACTGTGTTAGCTTAATAGGGGTGATGCTATTTTATTTTTACATGCCACGGGAAATATCTTCAAAAAGCCAAAGTTTTCTGTCCTGGAAGTAAGGGCAAAAATATAGCCTTCATCTTTCAGCCTGCTAACAAACAGCTCACAGAAACAGGTAGGGGAGGGGAAGTGCTCTTTTTTGCCCAGAGGAAAACTCTTGTGTTGTACTTGCTTGCCATAGGAACTGACTTTGGATGAGTTGATCAGATATACGTATATGCTCATGTTTCTCACTGGCCTGCCAGGTTTAACTTTCTTGCAACTCGTCAGTCAAACTACAGTCACTGTGACAGGCGGACATTAAGCCACCGGTAAAGTAAAACTTCCAGACCTGCCTGTTCTGATTGCAGCATCTGTTCCATGCTTCCGTTATGCAGTTCAGACTCAGCGGCTCATCAAGCTTGAAAAGAAAGGCTAGCATTACAGAACCCCATCCTCTAATTATAGAATTTTAATCCTATGGCTTTAGCATGGCATGACAAAGCATGTTTGCACTTCATTACCTTCCTTCCTGTTTCAGCCTTCAAGTCAGGGTCAAGTTCGTCCCCTCTTGTCTCATTTATTCAGAACATAGACAGCTCTGCTCCTCCTCCTTTTGACCCTTCATCTTCATATCCCTAACCCCCTCCCACCTTCTTTGTTCAAAGAGGTTAAAAAAAAAACATAACACCAAGCATCTCACATACACACCCACCACACTTACTATCCTGTTACGGTAAGCCCCACATCCCCAAGGAGTGACATAGTGATGCCTGGCATATGTCGCTCTCTGCAATATCATTAGCATAGGGTACATACTACAGCCTATTTATTCACTTCTCCTTGTTAAGCTAATTTTTCACATGAGGCTGCATGTCATTTTTATCACGCCGCTGCCCCAAATCAGAGTGATGGGGTGGACACTTGGAGGCTGCTTTAAATTCAAGTAGAACGGAGAGCGGATTCGCATATCCTGTCGACTATTTTTGGTGTGTTTTCCACGGTGCTGTAGCTGGAAGAGATGGCCTGTAATATATTGCTTCTCCCCTGCTGGACGTCCATGGCGGTCATGCCTGTTTGAGTGTGAATGTCATCTTCCTGTGCTCCACCTATTTCAGAGACAAATTGGTGTATGTGTGCGTTGTGTGTGAGCAGATCTGTCTTTTGCGTCTGCATGCTCATAACTCAGGTTAATTTGTTCACGCTCTGGAGAATCTTAATTAGGTTTCAGCGGCGTCTACTTCAGTTCACCCCCTTTTTATCATGATGTCAACGGGATTGTGAAATAACAAGCACAAGCATGCTTACCGGTACTTTTTTTTCACCATGTTTTATTTTTTTTAAGTAATTATCAAGCAGACTTTTCTAAGGCTGAATCTTAATTCCTATACCTTCCTTCTCCACTAATGTCTTTGAACTTAATTCAAATATCAGTACTAAAAGCTCAACCAAAAAACAATGCATACTCCTGGAAGACTCTGATAAGTTGTGAAATCTCTCTGATTCCTGTAATGTCTGTATGTGTGGGTTCATAAAACTTAAAAGGGCAATGTGGAACCACCTTTTGCCGCAGTTACAGTCTTTGAGCTCCTGATTCTTCAAGCTTTGCAGTTAGTGACTCAATGTTTTGCCCATTCTACTTTACAAAATATCTGTCAGATTAGATGGAGAGCGTTCAACTGTAGCCCTGGCTTTATGTGCAGGGCTGTTGTCCTACCAAAGTTTAATCTCCACCCCAGTATCAGGTCTTTCACAGACTCATACAGCTTTTCCTCTTAGCCTGCCCTGTATTTGTCTTTACCATCATCAGCTCTGACCGTCTTCCCTTTCCCTGCTGAAGAGAAGAACTCCCACTAACATGATGCTGCCACCAACACACAAAGAGTTTTGCACTTTAACTTAAGATTTCAGTCTTGGTTTCATCAGAGCCAATCTATTTCTCCAAAATATTTGCTTTATCCACAGCATGGCTTCTGGTAAACTGCAAAAATGACTTTTGTCTTGCACACAGGTGTACTCTACGTAGTCATTAGCAGTCAGGCAACTTCTGAAAGCTAATGGTTTCACTCAGAGATAAGAGAGCATAAATCTTTTGCACACCGCACTTTTCATGCATAAATGTCTTTTGACTGAATATCACTTTGTCTCAGTCTTTCGCAAATATATATATATATATATATATATATATATATATATATATATATATATATATATATATTATTGTAGCACCAATACTGCACTAAAATGTTGATATTGGTATCAGCGAGTACCAACAAATAGGCCATCGATATCATTTTGAGAGCCAAAAGTTTATTTAACTTTTGTCACCCATTCCAGGTAGGCAACAAAAAGTTCTACTGGATTGACTTTGTATTAGTCTTTTTCCTGCTTCACAAAGGAAGGCAGCAGCTTGACAAAGCTATGATGGTAATAATTTTACATCCATGTAGTATGCAGTTCTTCATATATATAAACACACATCCATTTCAAACATATAGTATCAGTATGGTATCGGTATCAGCCTATACTGCACAGCCAGGTATCGGGTATCGGTATCTGGTCCAAAAAATGGCAGCGGCGCAACACTAGTATGTGTGTATATATATATATATATATATATATGTGTGTGTTCATCTGCGACGGTTAGTATGTTATTTTTCCAGTGGTGCCAGTGTCTTTTGGTTTTTATATCCCAGAGCATCTCATTTGACTGCTCTATGACTGCACCCTAATGGTCAGTAAATTATGAGATAAATTAATCAGAAAATAGGTCAGGCCATCGGTTACACTGTTATAGGAAGTCGATGCCAGAACCTTGTATTGCATTACAATGTAAGTTAGTTGCACCGTAGGGTAATGCCGATAAAACATGGAACGTTTCTTACAGCTAGCTGGATAGCAGGGTGCAGAGACGGCTTTGAAAGGAGCGGCGTTGCAGTACAAAATGCTTTATTTACAAGTCTCTCTGCAACTTTAAACCCTATAAACGATATGATGAAGCATTTCTTTTTCATATTTTTTTCAATATTTTAACTTTTTAGAATAGAATTCAACTTTATTTTCATTCCACTGTCACAAGTGCAGAGCAATGAAATTAATTCTCTGCATTTAACCCATCCCCTTGGGGAGCAGTGGGCTGCCATTGTTCATAGCCCGGGTAGCAGTGTGGGCTTATGGGTCTTGCTCAGGGACCCAGAGTGGCAGTCTGTGGGAGTGGGGGATCGAACTCACATCCTCAGGATTGAAAGCCCTATGCCCTAACCACTAGCAACAGAATATTTTAAACGAATAAATGCTTGGTCATTTTGCTTCTTGTCACAATAAATGTAATGATAATCAACAAAAACAATGGTATTGATTTTTATTCCATGCTATATTTTAGACTCTTTTCTTTTTCTTTTGTTTTACTAATGGAAATTTATAAACTATAGTAACATACTAATATTGTGCCACTAAATGAGTTGATTTGGAAAATATTTATTTTTGAGAGGTAATTTGAGAATGCAGCTCCTATGTCTCTTAAAATCTTTGTTTAGGGGCTACAAAGCTATTTCCCTCTGCCTTTCCTCTTTTTTGTATAAACAATTGGAATATGGGCCTCTTAGAAACTTTGGCTTCAATGACTTAGAATGAAGGACATGTGGTGGAAACGGGATTCAACTTAAAACTGAGTGTTGGCATTTAGCATGCTTCTGAAGTCAAGGAAAATGTGTGTCACTTTCTGGTATTGCAATACAACAAATAATGACAACAAAAATGACTAATGAAATAAATTTGGTGTTAACTCTGCTAGTGGTTTGGGTGAAAGTACTCCAAACCAAAGACCAAAGAGAGCTTCAGCTTCTAAAGTTAAACACTAAGCTTTTCTGTCAAAGAGCACAACTGCATTTTTTACCTTGCAAGGCCTGCAGAGGGCTTGGCGAGGGCCAACATTGCCTTCTGAAGCATTTTGCACACAAAGGTGCAGAATTTAAGATGCAAAACTTGAATCTTGCATGAACATGTCTTCCTCACAGAAAGGACAGGCTTTGCTGAGATTTTGCTTTAGTGGATGAGGGCTTATTCTCCCTATTTGTGTGTGGGCTGTTTTTTTTTTAAAGTGGGTGTATCTGGTTTTGTTTTGCTGCTGAGCTGGAGCAGTTCCTTTATCTTTTACAATGCCCATTTAGAATGAGCCCACATGCAGAGATTGGAGGAAGAGGAGATAGACTGCTTCTAAACATGCTGATGGCGTGTGGGAAACCAACATAGTTTAAAGGTACAAAATGTGCGACTTTGGAGCTAAAGAAATGCCAACATGCTCTAAGTCATTGTTCTGAACAATACTAAAATACTTGATTGGATCTCAAACACCCTTAAGCTGACAGAACAGATGCAAGCTGTGGATATATGAGGCAGTGGATGGAGCAAGCAAGTCCAGGATCTGGCGCCTCTGGTCTTCCCGTAGGCATGTGACTAACCCTTAGCTTGTATCATCATGGAAACATGGCTTAGCCCAAAGCAACTATAAACATCTGGCCATCCAGGAGCAAGGGGCAGCAAATGCATGCAAGTCAAGGTCTTTTTTTTTTTTTTCACGACATTGTCCTCCCAGTCTGGCTGTGTATATCTTGGTGGACGGGAGAAACAGATTCCAGGCCTTTGTCCCCTTGGGTTTGCTGAATGGAAAGACGAGGGGATACCTTTCAGCTGTTGTGTAATGGAAACACATTAGCCTAGGGTGGATTTGTGTTGGCCTGTCCACTCCTGCAGATGTGGCTGTGCAAATCTCAAACAAAGATTGCCCTGTTTATGTATTCTGCCAGTATAAAGTTGAAGTATTTCTGGGCCAGTTGAAAATAATTGAATTAAAATAAAATAAGCTGTGTTTCCTTCTAAGAGCAAAGCTGTCAATGAATGACCATAAAACACTTTAGGTATAGAATTTAAAGTTCGGTTTTATAAAATCAATTTGGTTTTCCTTATTGACATTTTGCACTATACAATGTAGGTTATTTTGTATGTCAATGTCACATTGCACCTAAAGAAAATGATCTTTTTGACAGATGCACAGATGGTCAAAGCTTTACATAGAGCAGAGATAAAAAATTGGCTTGAAATGTCTTCTCAGTGCTCCTCATATCATACCATATTCACTGCTCTACAGTTTTATCCTATTTTTTTTCCAGTAATTCTCTACCCAAGATACACATTTAGACCACTGTGGCATCCTCCTCAGGGACTAACGTCTGGTCCCCTTATTTTTTCAGCCTGTCTACCTGAGTGGAGCCAACCTCTGTCCCAGTACTATTCCTGGTCCCAGACATAGCCGTTTCCTCCCTTCCCCTCTTAAATCATCACTCCCAGGTTCAGACTTATCTTCCTCAGATCTCCCAAGCTGCTGGGCTTTTGCAACCAATTCTTAAGGGCTTCTTCAAATACACACTACAAGTACGGCATGCATTGGGCCTTATTTAAATAAACCAGCTAAAGTAATAAAGTTTCAGCCTGATCTCAGTAACGTCTGCCCCCATCCCATATCCAGCCTGACTTGTCTCCTGTCCCAGACTGTGGCTGCTGGGTGTGCGTCAGCACTGCTCCTCGGCTGGCTGACTCTGTCTAGGAATCCGGTCCTGCTTCCATGGAGCTGCCTCTCGTCTCCGCCTGGCCTTGAAGCACAGGGAGCAGAGGATTGAAAGGCTACTAAATCCACGACGACAACACCCCTATTAAAAGACATTTTTTACTATTTCATTTAATGACTTTTATTACCAGCCGGCCCTCTCTCTTCGATTTGGCAATAATAGCAACAGTTAATGCAGCTCTCAGCATTCTCCTATCTGATTTTGCAGTTTGCTTTTATTTTATTTTAATGAATTCCTCTTTGCACCAACGGGATGCTGAAATAAGCACAACCCCCCCAATACTGCGCTCACTGCAGTGAAGGATTCATCGTATATTCAATGTGTATGCATTTTTTTTTTATCTTTATAGAGTATGTATGCATGTAATGACAGTTTAAGTCAGATAGTATATCCACTGTAAAAAGCATATCCTTTCAACTTTAGCCCTAAACATCCTTTCTGCTTTCTTTGGTTATTTTTCTTGCAATACTTTCAGAAAACCTCCAAATTTGCAAAGAAATGTTGCTTGCATTTTTGTGTTTATATGTTAACATTAAATCCTAGTCCGTTTTTTTCCCTGCCCATAAACAAACTATTATTGCCCATGTGATTAAAAATGTTATATTCATTTATTTATCTTGTATAATTGTATTTAATTGTACATTCACCATCTTGTTGCTGATCCCCCTGTGGCTAGTCAACTCATAGACCTACAATATCTGATCAAGGCAGAATACCTTAGAGGGACTTTTGCTAGTGGATCATTTATAAGAGTCCCATATCTTTATATAGCAGATTATCAGCAGTTGTTAGTGAAATGCTCTAATATTTCTGGTGTCGAATTGGGAACCGAACACTCAAGGTGTGAGTAAAAAATGTTTGTTAGATCGCTGCTTGCTAACCCAAACCCTACATGAAGAGGTTGAGCAGCAAAACAACAAACTAAGGTTTCAATCTGCATATCCCATGGTGTAATATACCCAACTTTTATAATAAATGTAGCATCTACAGCAAGAACAATCATGCATCAGTTTAAACCTGACGGGGAGACTTTTCGCACGACCTGTCAGGTTTGATAAAGAGATTCAAAAAGTGATTTTCAATTATATTCTATTCTAACTTTGAAATGCAACAAGCTGTGTATATTTATTGTAAGGTAGTGCAGGTATGTATTTATTTCTGCTGATCTTGTGTAATGAGGAGCTCCTAAGCTCCCAAATGTCAATGAATGTGAATTGGCTGTCTTTTTTAGTTTACAAAAGAAATTATTAAATAATATTTGAATTATACTTTAGATTTGGACACTTGCAATATGTCCAGCATTCATTCTACCTTCAGTCTAATTACATCCGTTGAAGAGGTTATGTTTTTAGGCGAGTTTGTGTATGTTTGTCTTTCCTTCTGTGTACACTACAGAATAACTAGAAAAGTTATGAACGGATTGTAATGAAACTCTTACCAAAGTGCAGTTCGAGGAGCAATCCATTACATTTTAGTTATGATCCAGATCATAATCCAGATGCAAGAATTTTTTAAAGATTCTGTAGCATTATTTGGCGGGACAAGAAGTTCCCTCCTTAAACCTAGTAGTGACAGCAGGGAGTAATGGCATCTGCAGTATCGGACTCAAAAATGTGAAGGTATTTCACTGAAGAAAAAGCACAGGAATGGTGAGCTCTGCCTCGCTCAAAGTCTCGATCTGCTGATCAAATAAGAAAGCTAAGTGAATGAAAAAGTGGAGAGCAGAACAAACACCAGAGGCTGCAGACACGCACTGTGCCTCATTGAACAATTTGTTTAAATTTGGTAATGATCCAGATCATGTGTAAGCTTGAACTATATAGGTGTAAGTCACAATAAGGGGTAGAATTTGTTGCTTGGCGGAGGTCTGCGCTCAGAGTGCTTTTCTAGTTAGAAATGGTTTGGTTTCTGGTATAAAATAGAACTAGGAACTGATGAAAAGGCAAAGTAGAAAAACAGAAATGTGCTAATTAGCCCAGGAGGGGGTGTGTTTGCATGGTTCAAAAGTCACTGTATGCTTAGACCTCTATTATGCCAGAGCGGTTGTCCATTTGGTTCATGCAGGCCAGCATGAAAGCTCATCAGAACTCTGGTGTGGACCAAACAAGCAACTTCTGGTCTACCCCTAAATGATGGTTTTCCTTGAACTCATGCCCTGTCTCTTAGATGTTTGATTTATGGACATAAATGCCACCTGAAATCAAATCCTAACTCAGTGATCATTATGATTATTAACAGTTGAGGGGATTCCCATACCTGCCGGCTGTTCTTGTCTAGCCTGGACTACTTTTGGTGTGAAAGGACCCTGAAACCTATGACTACTTAAACCAGCTTTCAATCTTAGCTTTGGTATATGTGGGTGGATTTGTTTTGTTCACAAATAAACTCATTGAAAGACTTCTGCAGCTGAGTAAAGCTAGACTCTTACTGTTTGCTCCATCTGAATACAAGCATGTATGACTCTTTGTGTTAATGGCTCGTTGGGGGTGTTTATGACTGCGACAGTGTCGGGCTGAATAAAGGTAAGGCATGTTAATGATAAGAGGGTGGATGACATTCCTGTCTGTCATCATTCCCACCCTATCTCATTTCCACCCTTGTGTGCACACACTCTTGTGCCAAAGGGCTTTAAGACGAACACCGACGAGGCGCCTTAGAATAAACACAGACTGAGGCCACGGGTTTACCTGCCACTGACCCTCGCTCTTTAATGAAGGTGTGCACTCATTGACTGGCCTCTTACCCTTGTTATTGAGCTGGCCGGGTACTGACCTCCTCACTTGACCCACAGGGATTTACTGAAGCCAAAGGTCAAGCCGGTCAGACTGTCCCTCTTGTGGTCGATTGCTCGACGTGAAAGACAGGCCCGTGCTTACATTATTGTTTTCCAATGAATAGCACATGACCAAAGGCAAGGATCACTTGCATGATTGAATGTTGTGTTTTTCACATCCCAATAAGCAGTTCTTCTCATGACAAAAGGCAATAAAGACAATGAATATGGCCTCTCCTTTTGTGGAGCAATTTGGAATTTGAGCCAGATTGAAGTAGAGAGAGGTAGCCTCCACCCCCCCGCCCCCACCTTCTGTTTTTTTTTGTTTTTTTTTTAGCCCAGCAAGCTCAAGTGCCATGTGAGCTATGTACTGTAGACTGAAGAGGAGGAGGTCCTGAGAATGGAAGGTGCCTCTGGCTGTGCCTGCTCCAACCATGTCGTGGCTGTGTGGCATGTGAGACATGCATTCATTACTCCTTTGCTGAGCCAGGCTGAATAGAGCTGGAAAGGCTCTCCAGGCATGAGAGAGATGGAGACAAAAAGAAAGAGAGGGATTCAACAAGAATGAGGGCTAGGATTTCAACTGATGAGGGAATTTAGTTTGCTTTTCTAAAGAGTTTGGTCTTTAAGGATTTTTTTTTTTTCAAATTCACTCATTTTCTAGCCTACTTGGATTTTTTTGCCTCTTTAATCCTCTTGTCATGTTTCTCTTTTCTTCTTTTCCTGATTACTTCATTCCCACCCTCCCTGTCCTCTCTTGCATCGCCTCCTTATGTTTATTAGTTCTCATGGTTGTCGTTCCTCCTCTTTTTTTTTTCTCATCGTCCGTTTTCCAAACTATCAAACAGAAACTCATTGTGTTAATATTGCCTCCATCTAGACAGAGCATGGTTCCACACTGCGTCCTTTGTCTGCGCTCCTAAAACCAGGTTAGCGGCCTCCTACTAACTCCTGCTCTCGGTACTGGTAATCTGTTTTCGGAAACTATTGCTGTTACTGTATTTTTATATCTATATTGAGTAATGGCTGCAGTGTGACACAAAAAAAAGTATACCTATTTCACATGGTCGCTTTTTTGTCTATTTTTTTTAACATTCCTTAAATGCTGTTTTCCCTACAGATTTGTGGGTTCTTCACTTGTACATGGCGATCCATGGTGATAACTAAAGGATCTGGGTATTTTTATAAAGGCAATATAATTAATAGCCCAAAAATATTTTATTTCTAGCCTTTCTGTTGTGAGCTAGCCCGGTCAGCCAGTCTGGCTCACAATGGAGTGGGTAGAGCCTGATTTGAAAGGCTGGACCAACAGAATCACTGGAAACCATTTAGAACCAATCAGATGATATGGATCTGATAGGTCCCGATTGTTGAAATTTTATGATGTAAACAGCTATTTTAGGACATAATAAAAAGCATCATTAAAACATCACTCTGTTACAGCAATAATATTGACTGCGCTGTTGCATTATAGTGATTGGCCGGTCTGTTTTAGACTGGAGTGTACTGAGCCTGACCAGCAGACTGACTTACACAGAGCTTAAGTTAGGTTTGTTGTGAGACCTCTTGTTTTCAGGAGCAAATATATTGTTATACAGTCTACAAGTATGGAGAAAAAAAATGATTTGCTAGAACAAAATGAATTTCTGACCCTATTTACCGATCACATTTAGCTTTGGGTAGGTTTGCTCCTTTCACAGCTTGATAAAATTTTAGGAACACAAATGGTTGGGAATAAAACAGTCCATAATAGTATGAAAAAACAAAGGAGTGACATGACTAGAACTTAATCAGAATTTAGCTTTAATTTCTAGAATATTTTAGAAAATATGGTTTTCTTTTGTTTCATGTGTGTATGTTTATGCATCTGGCAGATGGTCTTATCTAAAATGTCTTAAAGATAATTATATAAAGATCTAGTTCATTGATATCAAAGCTAACAATTAACAATGGTGAAGAAAGCAGTGGTGAGGTGGCTACGCTGTAGAAATAGTGCACAGGCATAGAGGAAAGTGCAACCTGTCCAGGGTTTACCCTGGACAGGTTGGATGGATGGATGGATGGATGGAAGATGGATGGATGGATGGATGGATGGATGGATGGATGGATGGATGGATGGATGGATGGATAGATAACAACCTCCACAGTGAAGTGTTACTGGTACCTGGAATAGATTTTGTGTGTATTTGTTATGCAATCACTAAACGGAATAAGATTTTTTAAATTTCTAATCAATTCTGTTTTACATTGCGTCTTAGTACCTGTACTTTCTGACTGAAAGCATTTGAACTGTAACATTTTCCACACTTAATTGTGTTGTTTTTACTGACATTATCTGCAAGGGCTGATTTTCACAAATGTATTTCATTCTAATATTATTGCTTGAAATAGGGATCACAATATTTATTAACAAACATTTTCTTCCTTTGCTTTTCCACAACATTCCCAGCACTCTCCATTTTGTTTTAGCATCTCTTTTAGTAAAGATATACATCTGGTTGGGGCACAAGGCTTTTAACTGGTCAATCCCCAGTAAAGCTAAAAACCTTTCAGTTCCTGTCACTAGGAGTTTACACAGTGCATCTCTAACTTTCCTGAAGCATGCAGCTTTCCACATATACTTCCCTTTTTTAACTCTAATGCATAATTCAGCTACTTTCTTTTAGTTTGTTATTATGTAGCAGTTGCTTCAAATTTAGGGTATATGTAACCATAAAAAAGGGTGGCGGTTACATTCTCTCTTCAGTGGTTCATGTGGAAATACATCAGGTTGCATCTGTGCCATGCTCTGAAGACTAAGTAATTTCCATTATGGGGGAAGAGACCTGGCTTTGGAAAGAAAGACTGTCTGGCACGACGTGTCAATACCACTTTGTCTGCATTTTATGCCCAAACCTCACTATCCTGGCCTCGCTTTCTTCCTACCCATGCGACCTGCTGCTGTCCCTCCTGGGTGGCTACATCATTTACCCCCCAACCCCATACCCTCCACCTCAGCCAGTGACAGCCTCAGCCCAGGGAGACATGGGTAATGGTCCTCTCTGATGTACACCCTGACTCAATTGAACTGGATGGCAGACACACGCCTAAAATAACAAAAGAAGGGGAAGGAAAAAGGGGGGGTTGAGTGAGAAGAAGGGGAGGGAATGAGCCCGCCGATCGATAAAGCAGGGACACATTGCCTAATAAAGATTTATTTCTTTTTGTCCCCCTCGCCATTCGCCTTGGCAGGCCTGAGAGGGGGAGGAGAGAATGTGATTAGTGGACTTCTTCTCCCAGGGTGCCTCTGATAGCGTGTGCATCTGCAGCAGTATGTTTGCCCCGATGCGTTTTGTGTATTTTTACATCTCTCGTGAGTTTATCATACGTGTCTGTCTCTCATCCCAAGAGCGAAGAGGGTTAAAAACAGCCTCTGCCGTTTGTTCAGCCAGCAGTGGCACTAGCAGCTGCAGCTGTGTCCCTGCCCCTCTCTGCCTCCTTCCTGTCAGCTAATATTTAGTTAATCTTTGGTCTGGGACCTACGGGACTGGCCGGAGCTCCTGGTGCCCCATCCATCTCGCACTGATCTATATTCCACGCTGGATCCCTGTGCCATTAACCACCACCGAGGGGGAAGATGCAGCCGCAGAGAATCAGCGCACAGAGGAAAGGGCAGATGGGTGGAGGTAGAGCCGCAGAGAGAAGAGAGTGATGGAGGGGAAACTATTGAAGGAGGAGGGTAGCTGTCTCCCATCTCAACACTAAATGAGAAGCAAAGGCTATTTTAGCCGCGGCAGACACCGCTACCTAATTATGAGGACATGTCTGTGCAAAAAACAGTGTACTTCTTTGGGGTTATAAGAGGCTCCGCTATGTATTTCCACACTTGCTGGGTCTGCTGCCTTATTGTACACAAAGCAGCAGGTAGAATTACCTTCTCAATCTAACATTAAATATCAGAGTGCCTACTCTAGGCATGGTTGGGGTACCAGTATAAAGAACATACCAAGATTTTACAAAGTAAATTTTTCTAAACCACAAAAAAATCCCATTTAATGTAGTTTTTAAGAGATGTCAGAGAAAGTGCCAGAAACTCAAAGAAATTGCATCATCGTGACTGCTATTAGTCTATAAGTTATTATTAAATCTGAAGATTGGATGCATTAGATGGATAGAAAATAATCTGATCTTTTTTGTATTTGACCTCTGCAGAGCAGAGACAGCCAAGGGAAAATGTTCCCATTTCCACCATGTAGGACTTGAGCTGGCATCCTGCAGAATATCGTACTGCAGGCTGGCCACCTCAGCCGATGGCCTGACATATTTAAAAACTGAAATCTTGCTATCATTATTTTACTTTAAAAAGAGAAAACAAGCATGATATTCCAGGGGTTGACGTTAAAGTCACTTCGGGCAAGTGACTTTCACATTTCATTTGCCCAGAAACAATTTTTACTTGCCCAGTATAATGTTTGATAAATATAGTTCCTAATATTTATTTTTGTGTATATATCAATGAAACATGTTTGTTTTTTAAATGTTTTTTGTAATTCAGTAAGTTTACAGGTTCCTGGTGTGTATATGCATGCGTAAGATAATGAACTCAAGCCTACATTACCGTGTTAACATGCTTTTCAATCCTTCCTGCACATTCTTTTCAAACTAAACTTTGCTTTAAACTGTTGTGTGCTTGGAAAAATATAAATTGTAATGTTAAAAATCTAAAAAAAACTTGACACGTTAAAAACTTAAGATAAATCACAAGACAGAAATCAGTGTCACAAATGAATAACTTTTATTGTAGAGTCACGGTATGTTTATACAAGATAATACTATTAATATAATGTGACTTTTCTAGAGAATCATTATACATACCGTAGTTATTTTATACAGGGTTTCCACAGTCTTACATAATTTCAGAATTCCCTGACTTTCAACTGACTCATGATTAGTTTTCCCTGACAAAATGACAATGCAGCAAAAAGACTATAATAATAACAGGTCACCAATTTAACATGTTTAGCTCTGTAACATTTAAATGCACCTCTCCAATGTCTTAAGAGAAAAAAATTTAATGAACATTTTTTAATGTATGACCTGCATCTCTGTACAGAAGACTGCCATATGATAGCACTTTCTAGCTTGTTTGTTGTTTTTGTAACTACATCAAAATTACCACTAAGTGGACAAAAATCACGCCATCTGGTGGAAAATCACCCAGCTTTTTCAAATCACGCACATTTTTCAAATCACGCGAGAATGTGTACAAAACAAAAAAAATGGCGCCGGTTGGCAAATGCAATGAAATTTGTACTCTCCCAGCAATAAAAACTACTTGCCCCGGGAGATCGGGCGATGGTTAACATCGAGCCCTGTATTCTATGCAGTAAATGGAAAAGCTGCTTAATATAGCTGGTAATGTGTGCTATATTTTTGTCTAACTCCAATTTTCACAACGAATGAACATTATTAGAACTATATTATCATTGTGAGATGTTGCTTTTACAGCAGAAGGAATATTTCCAGCTTAAAATGATGAGTTACATGTTTACATTTTGTTTTGCATAGAAATTATACTGTTGTATTTTTACCCATGGTTAATAGACAACGGAAACCCTCAAATCTACTGCAGTTCATAATTCATTAACAGGTTTTTTGCATGTGGATGCTTGAAGGTGGAGGAAGATCAAGGAGGCTACAACTGTTGGAGGATGAGAAAAGAAAAATGGAGGCAGAGATGTAGGAGTGAGTGAACCGAATGCAATGAGTTGGCCACTGGGTTGATATGCATTGTGCGGTTATCCACCTGCGATGGCTCTAAGTGCTGAGTCACTTACGAAGGCGCAGACTAAATGCTTCCACGCCAGATTCACGGTCCATCTCAGTGGAAAATAATAGGCTGTAAAATGCTTTGTAAGCAGCGACTGCTCGCACCATTGCTAACCCTCAACATTCTCTCTCTTGAACCCTGCTCTAAACCTTCACCGTTTTTATAGAAACATAGTGAGTATATTGGTTCCATCTTTCCATCCATCTATTTCTTCTTGCTTCTTCTCTCTGCACTCCCCTTGCAGTCTTCCCTTGCTGGCCTGTGCACATGTGTTTGAATGTGGGCACCTGTTTGAGATCTTGGTGTGTATGTGTGTGTTTAGGGTTACGCTTGCAGGTCAAGCGTAATGAATAGCAGGGCTGTTGTTGAGGCACAACTGGTTGAAAAAGCAGCAGCCAGAGAATAGCGTACCAGTGGTGGAACGTGAGGAGGAAGAGAAGGAGGACGGGCGGCTGGATGCAGTGAGGGAGGAAAGGAATGAGGGAGCTAGAGAATCACAGAGGAAAGAGGAGAAGAGCGGTTGCAAAGCCACTGAGCCCTAACCACCTTCTGACAGCTTGTCTGCTCTCAGTGCTGTTTTCTCTCTCATAGGAATCTAATGGCTTTTCCACTGTCCCCTTTCCAAACCTCCACTTCCCTCTCCTCCTCCTTTTTTCTGTCAGTGGGCTGTTTTGTTCTTCCTTATTCCTCTCCGTCTCCTTTGCCAGCTCGAATTCTCCCATGCAGCCTCTGTGCTGCCTCCCCTCCCATTCTGCCTCTCTTTGCATCCGTCCAGCTGCCAGCCAGGGGAACAGCTGACTAAATCTAAAGCTCGGGGCCCTGGCTCTGGCCTGGGCTTCAGCCCCAGCTCTGCTTCATCTCTCCTACCTCTGGCCTGCAGCCCTGGCTCCTCTCTCGGCAGCGCTAGCTCAGCCCTGGCCACACCTCTGAGGTTCGGCTCCAGCTCTCAGTGGTTTCCTCCAACCGCCCCCCCCCCGCTGTCCCACCTTGTGGCTAAGAGGCCTTAAAACCTTTTATCCTCTAACCCTGTCCTCATTTTTGTCCCCACTTCCTACTTCTACTTTCCCCACCCCCTGCCTCCTGCTCTGACAGGCTGTAGCTGGGCCCTGGTACTGTCCCAACATATCTGGACCTAGGCCTCATCCAGGCTGGCTGCAGTTCAGTTCTCTGGCTCCAACAGCTAGCCACTGTAGCCAAGCGTCTTTCTCTCGCTGGCTAGCCACTGTAGCTCACTGGAGCTTGCTTCACTCCAAGCAATGCTCAGCTTTGCACATTTAGTTAATTCTGGCTCGGCACTACCCCTCAAAGCCTCCCGACTCCGAATGCGTCTCTTTGTTTCCTCCGCCGTTGTTCCTCTGCATCTCTTTAACTCAAGCAGACAGGCTCATCCCCGGCACAGGCACAGGAGCGTGCATCCATTGAGAGTGCGAAGCATATGACACATGATTGGCAGCAGGGGGAGGATGGGGACGAGCAGTGAAAAGGGGAAACGGGCCTTGTCACTTTTCCAGACGAGCCGCGGGCTCGAGTTTGATCGCTGCCCTGGGAAGCGAGCCTTTGTCCCTCCTCCCCAACCTCTGCGGCTGTCAGAGCAAAGGAAGCAGTGTTGGCGTGATTAGGTGCAGGCCGAGGTTCTGCTATCACACTCGCATGCAGTCGCTGCGAATGAAAGACACATGTCAGAACTCCTCCTTCTTCCTGACGTCCAACTACTCTGAGTTGACTGACTGAAGGCTGACAGGCTAAGGTTCAGAGTGAGCCCCTTCAGCTACGCTGGGATGCACGTTCCCTCTGATTGGAAGTGGGACAGCCGAGCCCAGGCAGAAAGATACAGTCAGTTGGCACAAGCTGAACCTCATCAGAATCATCCATTGAAAACCTCTCGGCTATTCACAGATTGTTATTCAGCTTGTTCCCATCTGTCTAATGCTTGGCACGGCTTTCTCATCCTTGTTGCCACTTTTTGTTGCTGTGCTGTGGTTCTATCTACAGTCCGTGTGTGAAAAAAACAACAAAAAAACCTTGTGAGTAGTGAAAATGTTCCTTTGGTGTCACTTTTTTTTTTGAGTGGCAGAGTTGGGAAAATGAAAGCAAACTGCGGTATCACACAGGCTTCAAACATCCCTTATTTTTAAACATTTATTATCAAGGATGCACAACAAGCAGAAGCGTAATATTACATCATGGAACAATTCACAGTGTTGGGTCTGAATAATGGCATTTTAAGAACTTTTTTGAAAAACTAGGAAACTGTTTTTTTTGTTTGTTTTTTTTTAACAATGGAGTAATTTTTTTTATAAGTTACCAAGGTTTTTTTCAAGAATAAGAGGGATCATTTCAGTATATACAAAGCCTGTGAAATGTGACCCTTTAAAACAATGTCTGACAGCAGATTTTTCATTTCATTTCATTAAAATAAACAAGAAAAAGAAGGAAAGTTCCTAAATACTTGCATTCTAGGATTGTGTTTAGGAAGTTATTTAAATATTTTATTTTTAAGGTGAAGTTTGAACGTTTGCTAGGAAGAAGCTGGGAAAAAATACTCTCTAGAATTAGAAAATCATTGGGAAAGACTTTACTAATTCCAACCTCAAAATCCAAAATGGCTACCTGTATAGCTTGGTGTAAACTTTTTAAAATTACAATATTTAGTCTCGTTAAATCCTTTTTGAAACATGTTTTTATAGTTTTTGAAATAAAAATGTTCCTTTTGTTCCTAAGCATGGTTAGCTGGATTGCTGGGAATATTCGCAAATGTCCCTGTTTTGATGTCATTTTAATGTGAGGTAGAAGAACCACATTATTAACAGCTGACAGCTCTTGTTCCTTGTTTACTCATGCCTGCTTCTGTTCATGCTCACAGTTCTCAAAAATTTTACTCCAGTTCCGCTTAAAAAAGGTTTCAGACAAACAAAAATCTGAGTACTTGAATCGGTTATCTTTGTTTGCTGTTATTATATCTGTAAATCGGTTAATATTTGACTTGTAACGCATTAATGCAAATGTTTCTTATAATTAACACCAATGTAATACCATGATATTCAGAGATTAATCCTGGTTTGGTTGACAGTTCTGTGGTATGAGACCAAGTATGGAAAATCTGGAAGTATTTAAGATTAATTAAAAGAAAAAACGGACATTTACGATTGGTAAAAATATATATTTTTGTTTTAACCCGACAGAAATTCCACAGAAAAGACTCAAAGTCTATTTAGTGATCAAATGTAGTTATTCAGTGTGGTGAGAAAACCAACTATTAAACAATAATTAAGTACTTCCCTCTTTACGTCAAAATAAAAGTACCAAATATATATTTAATACTACGGTTAGAGAACTGAACTTCATATTAAATCTCATGTTACACTTAGATTATGCAAAGTCGTAAACTGTTTGCACCATTAATGGAAAGTCATTGTATAGTCGTGACATGTTGTTCTACCCCTAGTAGCGTCACCTTGTGGATACTCATGGGATTAAAGAGGGGGAAAACGCTCAAGGAATGGAAAGTAGCGACAGTGAGGCAACAGTGGAAGCAGTTTTGACATCTGTGTGGCAGAGTTAGAGGTGTTAAATAACCCATCCTAAGCTGAGGAGATAAACCCACCAGAGGTGTTCAAACTTTTTCATTCAATACAGGCTGTGGATGTTCTCCCATTCTGATGCCAGGGATGTTTTAAGGACCAGTGCAACATTAATTACCTTGGTATAAAAGCCAACACCAACTAAGCCGCTTGGTCACGCTCTTCTAACCTTATAGACTTTCCCTCCGTCTTCCCCTTTTATGCCTTCTGTTGCTCAGGATGGCACCCATTGACTGCCGCTGACCTAATTTGGGCAAATTTGACTGACCCACTTCATGGGTGAATGCTGACTTGCAGAGGGAGGTGATTCTCTCACCCAGATTTTAATGTACTATTCTCCATCCTCATGGTTATCATGCGGCCGCTCTACCTCCTGTTGCGAAGGCAATTTGTGTGCTAAAAACACACCCCTTCCCGTCAGATGCGTGGTTCCATCGGCAATCTGGCATCTCAAATGCATTTAACGAGGATCTAAAAGTCCAAGCACGTCATAAAAAGAATAAGGAACTATATGGCTTTGTTTGGGTCGGTCTCAGAGGTGACATAGTCCTTCACTTCATGAGTCGCCCATGAGACATAATCAGCATAATTGTGTAAGGATGTGATTATTCCCCAATCATCTGTGCAAAGGCTAATTTGAACAAATTTAATGAAATAGTCTGGAGAGCATTCAGGAATACAGTTACAATTGAAGCAATTCCTTTATCAAGTTAGAAGTGTAAAGACTATTTATCAGACATATGATCCCATTGGAGGATTGCTTTAGAATTCATTTGTAGGTCATTCCATCTCAATTCCCAGCAGACTGAACATGTTAACTTTTGGAGGTTTTTATTACTGGTGAAAATTTGTCACAGACAAGTCTTTTTTTTTTC
This sequence comes from Cyprinodon variegatus, assembly GCF_000732505.1. Classification (NCBI taxonomy): domain Eukaryota; kingdom Metazoa; phylum Chordata; class Actinopteri; order Cyprinodontiformes; family Cyprinodontidae; genus Cyprinodon; species Cyprinodon variegatus. The sequence goes on along the minus strand of NW_015150479.1, from coordinate 996,332 downwards.
TTTCCTTTTTTATATAAAAAAGATAACCTGTTACCATGTAGAATATCAGAAGGTTTATTTAGCATTTAGTGACAGGGATCACATGATTTCTTGTGACTAAGTACATGAACACATGGTCTGTAAAAAATCCAAAGAGTTTAGAGAAAAATAAAAAGGTTTTAGCCTTTGTAAAATGTATAATGATGCCAACTTTGAACTTACGCTCTACCCCTTTCAGTGCTGGAAAGCAAATTGGTGTAACTGATATATTATTTGTTTTTTATTTGTTCTCTCTTCTTGTCATGTCTCCTTTCAGGTTTCTCTTATATTAAACATAAAATGGTGGAGAAAAAAAAACAAAAAAACAGAACTACTTAGAGAAAATCACCAGTTTTTGGTACAAAATGCACCAAATTCTCCCAGTAAAGGCAAGGCAAGGCAGGCAATTTTATTTGTATAGCACAATTCAGTACAAAGACAATGCAAAGTGCTTTACATGATTAAAATATAGGAAAATAAAACACAATCAGAGCAAATAGAAGACAAAATAAAAGTAAATAAATAATAAAAAAGATGCAGAAACAAGAAAGAACATTAAAAGCAGTTGGACTAAAGAAAATAAAAAAGAAAAAAAGCAGTAAAGCATAATTCCCGATCGCAGGAGATCGATTCGTTAGACGACCCTGGATTTAGAGTTACATTTGTTTATAAATCTACTAATACTCCAGAATAAGGAAATATGATTACATATCTCCGATTGCGAAATCTGTCCGGAAGAAGTCATTTTGAACATTTTGATTTGATGGGGGATGCTTGTCAAAATTCTTTCAACTGCCTCAGCCTCAACACATTAAATAGAATCAAGGTTTTAGTAAATATGATCCTTTTAAGAAAATGCACTACAAACAAAATACATTATTAGCAAGAAGTCTAGGGCTTTGAGCAGTTCTTTTCTGAATATTAGAACCCACTGATATTGAAACTAGGGTTCAATACAATGTGCAAGGCTGAATTATATTTAAATTAAAAAATAAATAAATAAATCTCTAACATTTAATCACCATTTACATCTAAGATTCATTTCAGTCGTTAACTATGAAGGAAAAAATAAACTAAGACACAAGTAACGTCTGAGATGAAAGTTAATTTGCTAAAGTAAGAAATGGAAGGATTAGTACAAAACAGAAATTGATGATGGAGGAAATTGATCAGCTCTGTTTCAGCTCTGCTTTTCTGTTTTCTTTTATTATGTTGTCATAAGTATCAAAATTTTTTTCGCCTGCAATATATTGAAAATGTATGAAAAGAATTTAGTCTGTGTTTCATTTTCTTCAAGGTTATTTAAAAAATTCGGTGCTTGTACTTTTTTGACTCTGCTGGACCTCCTTTGTGCTCCTCAGTGTTTGCAGACGCCAACATGTGTGCACCATCGCTGCACCAATGAATAAAATCACCTGAATGCAAACAAACACACGTGTAAACAGAATTACCCTGGGCAGATGTAGTCATGGCAACACATACAGATGATGGGGGGGGGAGAGTTAGTCTCCCCTCTTGTCCAGCGGGGTGCAATTTATCTCAATGTAGCCCATGAAAGGAAGCTATTTACATGAAACGAGAGCTGTTTCTGGGAAATAGAGGTCTCTCTGAAGGTTTTGATGTCGGCTGACTGCTTTTAGCTTGAGAGTGGAAACCTTAACCATCCAGCGAGGGAGAGGGGTAAGAGCTGTAAACCTTCTGAGACAGCTCGCTTCCCTGGTGTGACCGCTGCTCCTCGCCCCTGAAAGTCTCTCATTGTTTTCCTCCGATGCTGTAGCAGAGGGGCCTGGCAGTACGTGTGATTCCAGGCGCTTGCTGTTTGCTCTGAGTGAATCTAACCCTCCTGCTTTATAACTTATCCTTTGGAGAGTGATGCTAACATCAACGTCAATATTTACAGGAATCGCCTGCAGGCAAGCAAATCGACCACCTCGATTCAGCAGAGACACGTTCAACCTTTTTCTTGCTCCCCCTCCTCCCCCCTCTGTTCTAACCTCCACTCGTCTTCATCATCCTGTTTTCTGCTCCACGACCATGGCTTTTCTGTTCTTAGCTGTTCTTAGCTGCATCGTCTGTTAAATTACTTGCATGCACGATGGTGGGGGTTATCTGACAGGGCCACCACAGCTTTGATGCGACGCGTGTCAAATGATATTAAACCTTTAAACCTTTCCCTCCTCCCTTATTGAAGCCCACCCCTGCCTGTCCTCTAGCCATGTCTGCTATGGTTAGTTTGAGCTTTGACACTTTTCACCAGGGCTTTTTTAGGGAGTGAGGCACCACATCTGATGCGCAAGGTCTCACGCCTTTGTGGTAGGGACAATTTGGCCTACATAAAGTCAACATTCTTTCAAGATTCAATAAGGATAGAATACTATAGGTAGATGAATAACCTCCAGGTAATTGAAAGGAAAGGTTTTAGGTAGATTAGGGCAATTTATCCCCCCAGGAGGGCCCCATTTAGGCCCCATTCAGGCCCTCAGATATCCTGGAAAAGCCCGGATGATAATAATAGAAACTCTAACTTAAATAAAGTGGTAATTCTTTGAGTGAACCTGTATCTGCTTCTTTTATTCTGAATGAAAAATAGAAACAAAACACTTAAAAACAAATAGCTCTGTTGCACGTCATTGGGTTCCCCCACCTACATTTTTAGGTTTCCTTTGTTAAAGATACTTATGATCCCTGAACATTTTTAAGTATTGTCTGTTTTTTTGTTGCTCATTTTAGCTGCGCTGCTTTTCTTGGTTGAATTTATTTTTTATTCAGTTATCTACAGAGTAATCTGTGTCCCTTCTACGCTTTTTTGTGATTTGTTTCTCTTTAGAGTTAATTTTTTTACAATGGATAATATTATACTTATAAAAAATCATTTTGCATTGTTAACATTCCTTCAACTTGTTTACATCTGTAGAATGGCAAAAATTCTTGTTGAAGAAGAAACAAAAAAAAAATGAAACAAAAAAATACATCAGGATGTTGCTGAAAAAGACTTTTCAGGATTTGTTTGTTTCATGCAAAATGTTATATTTTAATTGTAAATTGGAGTAAAAGAAAAATATTAGATGTCCATGTATGTGGTTAGTTTACATAAAAAGAGGTGGAATTTGGCAGATTTGGAGTAGGATATGGAAGTAAACGTAATATCTAAGCAGGTTAATCTGATTACTTTGCATTGTTTTTCTTATCCAGATTTATCAGTATACCACATGATAAAAAAGATAGTTGGTTGAACTGCCTTTGCCATTCTTCTGGATGTAGAAAAAAAATGGTACCAGTAAGTGTGACCTCAGTGACACCAGGAAGTGAAGGGTTAAACACGAGTCGGCATGGCTGCATTACGCAAACTGGCGGCTGGCTGGAGCTGAAAGGGGAAGTGCTGAGCTCAGAGGAACACTGGCTCAGAGCCATCCCTCCCTCCCTCTCTCTCTCTCCCTGCTCTGAATCCCTCCCCCACCCTCTCCCCCACGTCCTCCCCGCCTTCTCGCTACAGCTGAGCGCTCCCCATGCTTCCCACCGCCAGGCGTGGTGATGTGTGTTTGTGTGTCTGTGTGCCTGTGCAGGAATGCAGCTTCCCCCTCGGCTGGGGCCTGCATGTGTGTGTGTGTCTGGAATGATGCCTTCCCTTGTCTACTGTGACGTCAGTACACACAACGGGTCAGCTTAGGGCTAGGCAACATTCTGTGTATGTATGTGTGTGTGTGTGTCATGGGGAGAGTCAGTTACTGGAGAGAGAAAAAGGAAAGAGGTGGCACTGTTTGTGAGCAGAAGGAGGCTGACTGCAGGGAGTCAGTATGTGTGCATGCATGAAGGCACCGTGAGTGTGTGCGTGTCAAAGGGTGGAGCCATGTGTGTGTCTGTGTCTGGTGGAGTGTGTCGAGTGACTTTCCAAATGAAATGGGAAGGGTAAAGAGTTAGGGTTCTTTCCCCCCACATGGAAAAGTGAACATAAAAACATGCACAACTTCTCATATATACATAAGACCATTGCTGGCATCTTTTAGTGTGCTGTGTTGCCTTACTGATTCCTGTTATCCGCATTTTTGGGGGTCTTAATGTTTTTCTGGAACCTTTTTTTCTTTTATGGCCTGGAATGAGTCTCTCTATATAAGGCTGTTAAAATAAAATAGATTTTTGCAGATATATTATTACATTTATTGTTACTTTAAATAGATTCAAGGAGATGGGCAAGGAAAATGGTTGGTGTGTTGACAACGTTTTAAAACCAGTCACATATTTGATGAATTTAACGGTCTGTTGTTTTTTTCCATCTTCATTTTTAAAAGATATCAAAAATCTGAATTTGTTGTGTGTGTGTGTGTGTGTGTGTGTGTGTGTGTGTGTGTGTGTGTGTGTGTGTGTGCTGAATTGGTGC
>NW_015150479.1:986213-991216 GCF_000732505.1 Cyprinodon variegatus | reverse complement strand
GGCAAACATATATATATATATATATATATATATATATATATATGTGTATGCAAAATACTGTAGGTGAGAGATCTAGGAATGGTATATTCCAAAGCAATGAGGGTCATATTTGTTGGTTTCCTAGTTTCAACAGATAAGCTAATTTAGACATCCACTCACTTTGTTCATCCGTGTATGCCTCAGCTGCATAGGATTGCCATTAAACATATAATCTAGCCCTGAAGTAGCAGACAATGGCTTTTCGATGGATCCCATTACCTTGGCATATAGGATATGTACCTCTACTGGGACAGACCTTTGCTAATTGCACACATTTATATCCAGCCAGCTGTAATTTCATTCACACTAATGAACCTTGCACATGGACCGGCATAATGTATAGTTAATGTACATGCAGGAGATGGAATTAGCAGGCATGTGGCTTCTCTAGTGACAGGAACTGGTTGAGCTGTTCTATAAAGCCACATAAGACTCTAAGATACATGGATCTATAGGAAATAGTTGAGGGTATTTTTAAATAGCTTCTAACAGGTTCCTCATTCGCCCAAGTCTCTGATGTTATTGGCTATCTGAAACTGGTCAGTTCTTTAGACGAGAGCCTTTGGGATCTGTCAGCCAAGCAGTAATGCCATCACTTGCTGACAAGTCGAATCGGGAAAAATTAGAGTCTATTTTGAAATGATAGTTGGGAAAATTGCAAGTCATTCCTCATGTACCGCATGGCAACTAAGTGGCAGCAGCCAAGCAGTTGACTGTCATTTTAACCGCCAGCTGATGACAACTCCAATCACCCACACATCCATCAGTGAGCACACAGACACGTACACACATTCAGATATTCCCTGCCATCTCTATGAATTGCATTCAGCTTTTTTTTTGCTGTCAGAGTCTCAAGCGGAAGTAAAAGCATTGAAATTCATAGAATATCTCAAAACATTAATTTATGCCCGCCACTGTCTGTCAGGATAACTGTGAGGGTGTGTGTGTGTGGGTGTGTGTGTGTGTGTGTGTGTGTGGAGATGATGAGAACATACCCACTCAGGGAAAAAAAATTTATCACTCCACCAGTGGGTTCAAGACATAAATACAGCCCTGGAGCTTTCTGCTGTTATTCCAGCCTGTCCCACACCTAGGACACACACATGCACACACGCACACACGCCTAAAGCAAGGTCTCCTGCAGAAAAGCACTGATCTCTGTTTATGGTCTCTGTATGAGTTCTTCCTTATAGGACCACACACGCATGCATGTATTGTTGCTCATACAACGCCACCCTCCATGTTGCTGAAAGGCCTCGATTTTGCTTTGTAGCCTTAATAATTAGGCCAGTTCATGGAACCGCAATGCAGGAAATGCTCCCTTTAGCTGTGGGTGGGATGGGGCTTTAGAGGTGGTGGTTGAGGGGGGAGTGTTAGGCTGCCAAAGAGTTCTTGACCCTTCCTCGACCTACACTGGAGCCTTGCTTTTCTTCAATTGTGGTTCAGATCGCCTTTCACAGGGGCCTCTCGGTTCAATCCAGCCAAATGGATTGAATTCCAGTCCAATAGCCTTCCCTCTGTGAGGTTTAAGCACCCTGTCTTTGGTCAACAGAGGATAGGATCCAGTCTTAACGCTACAGCTTCTGCAGGTGTTCCCCTTTGGACCATGGAATCATAGCCAGATTACCAGTGCTTTCACACCAAACCACAGGAACGCCCTTTTTTGTACTGAAGACTGGTTTCTAGACCATATTATGCCAATGTGAGCCCATCCTGGACCCTGAAACGGTTAAAACGGCCAGTCTCAGCAGTTGTTACTGTGTTTTTTCGAATCATGGAGTGGTTCACTTGCAGTGTGAATATGTGCCATGTTCCAGCTACCAAAAGCTGGAGGAGAGGATGTGACAAGAGAGGAGCATATTTGAATTGAGGAAGACCAAAAAAAGTCAGTCTAAATACCGTACATCAATACTATATAAAAATTATATATGTAAACAAGGAATGATGTGATTCTTTTCCGTCCTAATTAGCGCTATACTGAATCAATCCTGCTCCCCAAACAATCTACTGCATCTCCATGATGTTGTTTTGCCCGATCTAAAAATCTCTCTGTAAAAAGCGAATTGGGCCAGCTGAAGGTGTAATTTTCTCACTTTCACCGATCCCTGGTCCCATCCCTGGACCGGAACAGCATTGTGTCTCCTTTGGTGATGAGTTTCTCTAAAGCTTATGAGGTATTTTGATTAAAATCCAAAGTTAAAATTTGCTCTTGAAGACTGAAAATTTGGCAGCCACACAGCACCAATGCAGTACATTTAGGTATCTATTTGGTGAGACCAGATGAAGGGAAGGACTTTAAATGGCATTGCTGCTCATGACCGACTAACTTCTCAGAGTAGTTTAGAAACTGTTGATCTTTTCATGCTGAATCATATCTCATGTTTATAGATACTGGCCCAAAAAAGACAGCAACCAGTGAGAAAAAGGCTTTGTGAACGAAAATGCCTTGTCCATTTGAAAGGTCAGAGAAAAAGTCAGACTTGTTTAAGGTCACGAACACAAAAAAGGTGCTTCAATAACCACTCATCATGACCAAGTTATGTAGAATCCTATCTTGAAAAATCTGTGTTTTAGGCTAGAAGTAGATGGGCTTCATCAGCAGTAGTCAGTACATGCTGTTATCTTTGTGAGTTAAAAATTATAAACTGAGACTACAATTTTAGCTTACCTTGTACAATAAAAAAACTGAAAGAAATTTGCGTTGAATGACCAGTGTCAAAGTCAGAGTTCAGAGTTGGACAAAAGCATGGCTCCATTCTGATTTGTATTAATGTTCAGACTGGTGGTGGTGTTGTAATGGTATGTCTTGACATATTTTGGGCTCCTTTAAAGTGAGTACCCTTTTCAATGCCACAGTCTTTGAGTCCAACCCTTTATAACCACATGGTACCCATCTTCAGATGACTACTTCCAGTATGATTATGCACTCAAAGCTCCAATCATCTCAAATTGCTTTCTTGAACATAGCAATACTGAACTCAAACTACCTCTACAGTCATTAGATCTCAGTACAAGAAAGAACCTTTGTGGATTGATGGAACAAGAATTTAGCATTATGGATATGCAGCAGACACACTGAAATGTATTTTGATATTATCATAGTCAAATCCAGCAAATAAACGCTGTCTGAACCACAGGTTGCTTATATTAGATTTAGGTCAAAATCACTCATAAATCAATACAGCCAATAAACCAAATTACCTTTCCACTGTTAGGCCTGAATTTTCTCCATTGAGTTGAAATCCTAATGTGATTGAGGAAATATGTGTATGTCGCAAAATCTAATTTTGTTCTGTGATTTTGCTACACTGGTGAGCAAACCCCTGAAGTAGAGCCCTGATTCCTGCAGGCTCCCTTCATGTGGGAAGGATAATTTTGTTTTATAGGGATGTTATGGAAGCCCAATTCGGAAGCTGGGGTTAAACTTCTAGGACTCAGGCCCTGCTATTCGTCTTATCAATAAGAAAAGTCCAACATTTCTGGACAGGTTTGTGTTGAATACTTTTCATTGACTTAATCATTTGTGAGTGTAGTACAAAAACTGCAATAAAGTTTTTTCAAGTTTTCCTCATCAGGATTGCCTAAAGCGTAGTTGATCAATAGGCATATATAGAATCTAAACATAGACACATAAAATACTGGGTAGAAGTTTTAGGCTAAGCCTAAGTTGTTATATTGTGCTTCAGAAGGGCCATTCATTCTTCTAATCCTTTAAATCATTAAGTCATAGATCACCAGACCTTCAGTTAATCTTTTAGAGTTTTTCTGTTGTGCTTTGAACAATTGGAGGTCAAAAGAAGTTTTTTTTTCCATTATAAAACAGTGTGTAGTACATAAAAGCCATGTCTTTCAGGAAGTAACCCAGCAAAGACCTGAGACCAAAACTCTGAGACTTATCATCATTGTTCTGGTCATGTACTCCATGTTGTGTTTTTAACAAAAAGTTCTTTGAGTATTTCCTTGTTGGAGCACAGATATTGCTTTCTCTCTGTCTTGTCTTTTGATTAAGACATGTGAACAAAAAGACCTGAGCGATTAATCGATTTCATCATGAATCAAATTTTCTGTTTATGGAGATTTCATTTTTAGAAAATCTGGAATTCTTTTACCAATGGACGTTCATAGCTCCGAGAAACATCAGTTTATCTTTGTGTTCTCAGATGTGTACCCATAACTGATAAACTGGCTAACTTTGTAGTAGCATTAGCTGCAAATATGCTTGTTTTACAAGCATGTTTCAAAGCTACACTTTAAATCAAGGTCTACTCCAGGAGGGGATGATTGAAATAAAACCTAGGTTTTGAAAGTAGTATATTTTACTTGTCATTTTTTTATTATGAAACTTGAGGGAAAATTGGTAGGAATTAGTAAGATATTATCAGAGATTTGATTTTTAAGCCATATTGCATTGCCCTAGGAGCAAACGATATAGTTGCTGGTAGCAAAGTGCCATTGCTGGTCATTTCGATTCTTTCTGATTTTGAACTGCTGTATTGTTCAAACCCCTTTCCTTTAGGTGCAGCATGGAAGTGGTTGTGACAGGACATTTCTTTTTGGTTTAAGAATATGGCATTAATAGATAATTCCAACTGAAAGAACTGAACGTCTTTTGGATTTAATATACAGATGACTACAACTCAAAATAAATGTAGTAAAAATTACAGGTATAAAATGTCTACTGGAATTTTTTACATTGAGTTTACATTGTTTGGTTACAGAGTTTGGAGTTATTGTATGGTGATAATGGACATAGATACCCAGAGGGTTGAATTTAAGTCATAATTTATAGTAGAAGTGGATATCCCCTAGCCTGGGTGCCATTCCGAACTTAGTCCTGCCCACAAAGTTTGAGGTCGGGGAAGTTCGGTCTGGCTCTGCCCCATAGTAGCGCGAGTATTATCGCCCACTGTCAGGCGATCCAATCAAATTGTCAGGGCGGGCTTTATACGATGATGGACAGATGA
>NW_015150479.1:972117-985246 GCF_000732505.1 Cyprinodon variegatus | reverse complement strand
TAATTTAATATAATCTAATATAATTTATATATAATTTTACATCCCATTTAAGTATGTTTAACCCTCCAATATTTAAAAAAATTAATCTGAAATTATATACAATGTTGGAGTCAATAGTTTGAGTGATGTCTAAATGTCACCTTGTGAGTCCAAAAAGAAAAAACGCCCTGAAAAGACTACAACTCTAACTCTACACCTAATGGCTGAAAAAGGAGACACATTTTTCTCTTAAATGAGAAGGATTGCAGAAGTATTTCTGACTGTCTGACTCTGTCAAAGCAAAAATAGAAGACAGTGTGAGATGACTGAAAACCTTAGCATCATGTTATGTGGTTCACATCTTCTCTGTCTTGCTCACTCGGTCACACGCTGTTCTTGCCACCTTGCACAGCGCTTTCTGCCAAGTGTGATTTCACCAGGGCGGTCAGAAGGGGTTTCTAGGGCAACCTCACAGAGGCCTTGTTCTAAAAATGGCCACCATGGTTACTCTGAAAGCCAACTCTGGCCTCTTGAACATGCACTGAAAAGAGGCGAGAGCGCCACTCTGGGAAGGGAGCTGGGTGGATTGGGTAAAGGGGGGGAAACCAGGCTCTCTAATAGCTAGCACATGAGACACTGAAGTTTTCATACCCACCCAGCCAGGGGTTTTGGGAGGTGGGTGTCTGTGTGTGTGCCTAAACAGTAATATCCCTGTACTCAGCGCTTGGCTAAATTAAAAGGGCATTTCTGGCACAAGGGGCATTTTTTGGTGCCCAGACGATTGGACGGGGAAAGGCGAAACTCATTACCTACCCATCTGTCAGAGAGTGAGACTGAAAGAGCTGTGGGAATGTGGACTGATGAAGGGAGGGAAGGGGCAAGGACGGGAGGGGGATGCAAAGGGCTTGGAAGGTGAAAGAGTGAAAATGTCCGATAAAGCAGAGGAAAACATGACAAAGCCTCCCCACCCCTTAAAACCCGCGAGTCTTTTATCTCTGGTCAGGGTTTTCATGTGTTTTGAATTTTAAAGTGGATGATTTTCCCTTTCAGAAAGAAAACATTTGCAAAAGAAGGTACAGCTGCCTTTGTAACCTTTTGCTCAGTGTGTGTGTGTGTGTGTAAGCTTGCATCTGAGGGTGATTTTTCTTTGAGCTCTCTCAGTTCCCACATGTTTTTGATCTATTTTTTTATTTATTTTTTTTCCAGCTCAACCAGGGGCCACTCTTGAAAGTCTCTTCACACAAACAAACCGCACAAGCAAACACACGCATATCCACACGAAAAAAAGGTATCACCGAGTCTCAAACGTTCATTTGAGTGGCGTCGTTGTTAAATAAGTTACCCCCCCACACACAAACACACCCTCCATGGACCAGCTGCGGTGTGCGAACCTTTTTGTCTCGTTTAGGATTGTTTCAGCGCGGCTCCTTGTTTCCCTCCGTCTCCCGCAGTTGTAGACATCCAAGCTTTGATCACTGCACATGTGAAGAGCTGCCATGTCGATCCACACCCCTCTTCTGTGGATATTGTTAACGAACACGTGCTTCCTCTGCCAGCTGGCTTTCAGAAGGGGAATGCATATCTCTGTGGCACAATGTTGTGCAGGTCTGCCTTGCTGCATATTTATAGCTAACACCCTATACTTCTGCAGATACAGAACAACCAAACCCATTGGCACATTGTGTCATCCAGTCATCCTTGTTTTCATTGCCTTATTAATCCTTGCAGTCCTAGAACAGTGGACAAGGGGCAGGTTGGGACCAGTTTATTGGGTTTCTTGTGACTATGAAAGAAAGCAGAAATACCGGAAGGAAATGCATCGATTCACAAAAAGATTAGCAAACTCCACACAGAGGGCGCCATGCTGCCATGCAGAACCTGCAACTTCACTGTTCCTCCATGGTGCAGCTATCATGTTTTATAATTGTGGACTTCAGGGTACACAAATCTCGAGAAAGTAATTATAAATGACCCTAGCAAAAAGCTTATGCTCAAATGTGTGTGTGCTTGTGTATTAGCATCAGAATAAAGACCGCTTTTTACTTTTTCACCATTAAACTGAGGACAGTTTGCTGGTCCTGACTTTGTTAATGGTCAGGTTTATGACTAAGGTATAAACTGAGTTTAAGGTTAAGGTTAGAGTACCGTATGCACTGGTAATGTTAGATGAGGATTCTTGTGATGGTGAGGCTACAGAAGGGTTTAAAAAATGACTGAAAATCAATTTAAATCAGACTAAAATTTTAATTTTAGGGAATTTTATGTAATAATACAAAAGAACCATGTACCTTTCGACTTACACTGTGCCCGTTTAGCACATTTATTTGAATTTTTCAAGTTGTAGAAAAACTAAAGGTATATTGGAGGATTTTCACAAAGACCCACCCTCTTCACTTAAAAAAAATAATGCACATGCACAACCCTGTACCCGTTCGTGAGAAGAAACGCCTTTTAAACACGTGCGAGAGCATGCACAAGCCCATTTCTCCTCGTGCTCTGCACGCTCTTTTTAAAAATTGCTGTTTGCATCGCTCATACAGATTTACTTTCCAAAAGATGTGCAATATTTCCACTATGCCAGACTCAATGTCAGTAAGTGAAAATGGGGACGAGCACGTAGGACAGCCTTACGTAAACATATGACCAGAATGATTGACAATTAGGAGGACCACTTATTTTGATGATCCACCCGGAAAATGAATGTCCTTTTCTATACCTTTAGGTCAATGTACAGATGTTTGTTATGCACAGCATAGGATCCGTTAACACAATTTTATTTTAATGTATATCCTGAGCGTTGATTCTTTTGTTTACCTGCTACCTTGATCTGACCTCTGTTTAGCTTGTTTGTGCATCCACTTTCATCCATAACCCATAAAATATGTAACTCTTGCTCCTCCCTTCTTACAAGAAAAAACCTTTGATATTTATATGCACTAAGATGTGCTTTGCACGGAGGCTATGTAGGCACTCAGCCCTTTGATAAACATATTAAAGATATGTATGTCTATGCCTGCTGCACATGAATTTCACATGTTTCTCCTGAGCGCATAAATGCATTCATGAAGCTGCTTCTAACCCCTCCCATTATTAATAAGTCATGATCTCACACTGCGTCCCGGCGCTTGTGCACACGCCTTCATCTTTCATGTGCCCACGAGTGTGTGTTTTACAGCACAGCAGGGGGACCCCACCTGGCTCATTCATATTCATTCCTGTATAATGAGTAGCCACGCCTCCAGATAATGCAGTCAAGGCGAGATCAAACAATATTTTCGAACAAGAGTCTGTATAATTCATGCTGGGACAGGCATGCTGGCTTCTACGCCTCTTCTCTCGATTCCTCCTGTTGTGCATCAGGATTTTCTCTGTCTTATTAACAAGTGACAGTAATGCATTTTCAGATGCATCACATAAAATTTGTCCCTTTGTTTCCTTTTTTTATTTAATTTTTTGATGATTGTCACAATAATAAAAAAATTTGAGATCAGACCAATAAAGATAGAGGAACATATCAGCCTTCTACCAACTAATATTCCTCTATTACACAGTATGTGCACTAAATAACTCGGTTGGGCCCCTTTTTGTATCAATTAGTACATTAATGCAGCATTGCAGGTATGTGATTAGCGGGTCGTTCTGCATAGGTGTAATGCAAGCCCAGGTTGCTGTGAAGGCTCCTCAGGTTTTCTACATCATCTTCCTAATAACACTCCATTGATTCTCAATGGGGTTTGGTTAAGGTTATGTTTTCTGGTCAATCCAGTGCAGTAACACCATGGCCACTTAATCAGTTTTGTACTTTTGGCAGTTTAGCCAAGGATCATGTCCTACTGGAAAAAACCGGAGGTACTTTTAAAGTGTCCGGGATGACAGCTTGGTCGACTTTGGACTTAATAAAAGACAGCAGACCAACACCAGCAGCTGATGTGACTCCCAGAATCATCACCGAATGCAGAAACATATGTTTTTGGACCCCAAAAAAATGGAGTCTTCTCGGTGTGAGGTACCCATCCAGAGCACTCAGTTTGTTTGGATTTTATTTTTTACCTGAGTTATTGAGATGCATCAGGAGAGCCTGAACACAACCTGACATCCTGTGCCTCTCCTGTCTTCCTTCGGACTCTGGAGCCTTGGTTTGAAATCTAAAATAAATCACCACACACACATAGACCCATCATGTGGGGTGACCAGTGGAGCTCTGTTCACACCTTGTAAATCACACCCCCTCCCCTTTAAAAAAAATGGATTTTCTTTAAACCCCTTTCAAGGCTGATTATTTTTTCTTCCACCCAGCTTTCCATCAAAGTCCTTGAATACAGCAGTTTAGTGATAGTCAGCTTTCTTTAGCAATGACCTTTGGTGGCCTGCTCTCCTCATGGAGGGTATCAATAACTATTTACTTAAAAACGACCAACAGTGTGCCTCATGAGTATGTCGACCATGACATCATTATAACAATAAAGTTGTTTGGTTTTTTTGCCTGAAATTGAAATGCATAATTGTACTTAAGTGTTAAAATTTTCTTAGAAACTGAGTTTGGGTTTTTCTTTAGCTATAAGCCATAATTATCTAAATGAACTGAAATAAACACCTAAATCTGTGTTATAAGCTATTCAGCTGACATTTTGAGCTGATAATTTAATTAAGATGCACATGTATTAATATCTGGGGCCTGTATTTACTGATATGGGATGTAGTTGTTGAGTTGATCAAGTGATCTAATCTGCAGATGTCGATTTCCTGAGTTTGTTGAGTTTTTATTTATAGAAATAATTGTTTAAATTGTTTTTTAGATTGTTTAAAAAAAAATAAAACATCCAATACCATCACCTTACTACCAACAAAAAGTAATTACTTGTAAAATTCACCCCTTTTTTTTGTTCTGGACTTTACCAGGCTTCCACCTGAGCGGCACGGTGACGGACCCCGCCACGCCTTCATCCCCGGAACTCGTCTGCAGCGTCAGTGTCAGCTTTGACCGCTGCAAGATCACCGCCGTAACGTGTACATGCGGTAACAAGGACATCTTCTACTGCGCCCATGTGGTGGCGCTGTCGCTTTACAGGGTACGCAAGCCTGAGCAGGTCAAGCTGCACCTGCCCATCTCGGAAACCCTGTTCCAGATGAGCAGAGACCAGCTGCAGAAGTTTGTCCAGTACCTGATATCGGTCCACCACACTGAGGTGTTGCCCACAGCACAGAAACTGGCTGATGAGATCCTGTCCCAGAACTCGGAGATCAACCAGGTCCACGGTGAGGAAACCAGTGGGTTTTTAGAGGATGGTTAGGTTAGTGTGCCCATGTGTAGTTGACATGTGCTTTCCTGCCTCCACATGCATATATTAGATATTGATTGTGTGATGAAGGTAAAGTGTGGCAGGATCAATATTACTTATAAATGAGATCCATGAAGCAGAGCAGAGGATGTAATCAACACTATAGACCAGTTTGCATCTTAAAAGGAAGATGGGGGGGGAAATAAGAAGCCATGCAAAAGCAAGAAAGAAAAACCCACAGGGGCTGGAAATGTAAGACTAAGAAGAAATAAGATGAGCTACTGCTGAGCAGGTCTGACAAGAAAAAAAGACATCAGAAATAAAGACTCAGGAAACAGACTTGAAGGAAGGAAATATGAGGAAACATAGGGAGGGAGACATGAAAAATAAGTGTCAGAGGCAGAGACACGAGCCAAGAGATCTCAGAGATCAAAGAAACCTTTTAACCTTCGGAGTAAATCTCTGGAAAATGCAAACCAAAAGTCGTTTTCACAGTCTGTGTCCAGAGCTGCTCTGTCGCACGTGTGCAAGGAAACAGGAGATTGTTCAGTTGGAATGGATTCTACAACCTAGAAAACAGATGGACTTCTGAACAAAGCCAAACAAATGTTGACCCTTTTTAGGACCAGTATCGATACTCTGGATCTGTACATTCTTACATAATAAAAGAAAAAAACTTCATCAGCATTCCTCAGTTTCCCTAAAAAATAAACTACTCCACTTTGAAAGTCTTAAAGAATAGATCCCTGCATTAAAAATTACATTTGAAATGAAACATTATGTTTTATGCAAATCCTGAAGCAAGATCTTTCAACCTAAATGTTACCAAATAGAATACTGCTTCGCTCTGCCCATTTTTTGACACTCCTGGTAAATATTTGTAAAAATTCTTAGAATTTTCTTTTTTTTTTTTCAATTAGGGAAACATATTTTGTCAACCTTTAATTTTAATTGATAGAATTGTTGGTGTAAACATTCTTTATGTTGAGAAATAACTCATTTTTTCTGTCGTTACCAAAAAAGTTGGTATTATATTTTTTCCCCTAAAAATTCCTATTAAAATACCTTTATTTGAATCATTTCATAATCCAATAATCCAATCCTTCCGTTTCTGTAAATATGAGAATTCATTGTCTCACTTTTTTTTAATGAACTCTGAAAATTCAAAAGACAAAGAAAATTGCAAGAAATAGCAGCTTCTCTCAATAATACCGCTTTACATTTAAAGCAATAATTAAAAAGTTTAGGGCTGAAACATTTAATGGGATTAATCGTGATTAATCAATTATTGAAATAATTGTCAACTAATTTAGTAATCGATTAATACTTAACTGGAGTATAGAGACTCATTCTTTTAGCTGACAGGGCAACCCACTCAGAGCAGTAATCATACTAAAATTGTAAAAAAAAAAAAAATAAATAAAATAAAATAAAAAAATATGTAAACATTGTGCATAAGATAAAAAAATATTTTTCGTGTGTCTATATGGTCTATCCAGAACTCCTCAAGTGAAAAAGTTTTAGTTTAACCTCGTTAAATTTAATAAAAGGTGTTCTTTAAGGAACGTTTTGCTATCCGATTACCTGAAAAAATAATCGACAAATTAATCAATTTGCAAAATAACCGTTAGTTGCAGCTCTAAACAAGTTTAAAAGTATAAAATATGTGACAAAAAAAGCCTGGATGAGGAGCGAAGAGAGCGAGATGTTAAATGAAAAAAACAAAAAAAAAAGCCTCCTGTTGGAGAGGGTCAGCAGAAAGCCAGATCTAAATCTGTTGTCAAAATTTTGGATAAGAGATAAAATGTGCTTTATTTATTTACAGTATTCATTTATCTTTATAAGTATAACATTCATTTAAATTATAAAGTTTTGATTGAATTAAATACATTTTGAGCTTGACCTTACCAATTCTCCATAACAACAGTTTTGTTAAGGTTTTTTATACTTTTCTACCGAAAGTTTTTCATTGCTTATGCTGAGAATATTTAATATACTTTATATATATATATATATATATATATATATATATATATATATATATATATATATATATATATATATATACTTGGTCTACAAATGTATTTCTAAATATATTTTTTAACTTTAATTATGCCTTTAATAACTTTAGGAAAGTTTATTTTTTTATTCTCTTAAACCAAGTCATGGGTAAATATAGATCTTTTATCTTGTCATGGTGTGAATTAAGTTTGTCGCAACTGCTGAGGCTATATTTGTCATCAAAATAAAAGGCGATGAGGAAAAATTTAGTCCCACTTTCAAGTGCTTCACACTGGAATGTTTCTATGCCTGTTTAGGGGCACCGGACCCTACAGCGGGAGCCAGCGTGGACGACGAGAACTGCTGGCACCTGGACGAGGAGCAGGTTCAGGAGCAAGTCAAGCTTTTCCTGTCCCAGGGAGGCTACCACGGCTCAGGAAAGCAACTCAACCTCCTCTTTAGCAAGGTCTGAACCGCGTTGACTTATCCACACCCAGAACAGAAAAGCACTCACCATCAGCTCGTCTATGTTTCTAAGCTTGCTCACCTTGAGCCATGGGTCCCTCTAATAGATATTTTCTCCCACTCTCTTTTTCATTTGCATTGTCCTTTGCTTCCTCTCGTAATGGGAATAAAAGAGAGCACAGAATGCGCATACATTAAAAGGCAGGCTGTGTCGTAAGGCTGATTGTAGGAGTGAGTGAACAGAAAGAGAGAAAAAACAAAGTATAGAAAGCGAGAAGCCTTGCACTACACACTGTATATTAAACCCTTTCATGAGAGATGTTTGCCTCAGTCAGTTGGCTGCTATTACAGTTACTGAGCTGGGCCAGCATTAATGCATTGTGTGCTTCATAAAGACCACAAGCCAAGGCCATTATCATCTAGCTTGCCTGGCTTTTAAAAAGTCTCTCAGCTTCATGCACTTTGAAGCTTAAATGTCTGCCTTAATATAACACACACACAATAATCGAGTAAGTCACGTTTTCTCAGCCACCTTGCACAGATCCTGAAACTCCCACACAGAGCTACTTCTGCACGCCTCTACCTCTATACCCAACCCCTAAATGTTAGCAATCTATTCTCGCCATTTTTAATTTTTTTGTCTTTTTCTCTGACCTCTTGCTCTGAATAATGTGCAAACTCTTTCAGAATCTGCAGGGAATAAGCCAATAACTTATGAAACAGATTTAAGAGGTGTTTGATGTGATTTCAAGTTAAGCAGAGAAGAAAAGGAAAGGTCAAGGGTAGTTAGCTCTCAAAAACAGTTCAGAACAAATTTAAGCAAGATACAACCAGAGGAATTTAGTCACGACACCCATTCAGCCATTTTTTTTCTTTTTCTAAATGATTTATTGAGTTGACCATGAAAGCAGGCAGTTTATGGAGGCTGGCATGTCTTTTATACGTTTTGTGCAGGTTCTGTTCATGACTGGCTGCATTGTTTTTATTTATATTCCAAATTTGAGTTCTCACATTGCTCATGAAAAAAGAAATAAAGCCAAAGTTTGTCTGATCTTTGAGGTCATTGAGGTCATTTGGGTCCTGGGAAAATAGAAGAAAAAGCACTGTATTGAAGCAAAAATCTATATTTTTAACAATGGAAGTGTCATAGATTGATGTGTGTAAGAGTGATGGGCTGTTTTCGGGGTTTTACAAATGTAATATCTATAATCAAACTATTTACTTTGTCACTTTGAGGGGCCCCAAAAGATGTCCGGTCACATCGCGTTTTTTTCCCCAGCTGTCTGAAGCAATACAGGCCCTCCACCGAATGCTGCTGTGCACTGCCAGTCAGCCCGCTGAAAGAGGCGTGCTACACTTTTGCTCGAATTAGATTTTATGTTTTCATTCTGAAACAGCTTTAATATATAACTAAGATTAAACTGGACTGTTCCTGACAATTTTTTGTGTAACTGGATTATGTCAAAAATGTTAATTCTTAAATGTTTACTTCAAAAAAAGTTCCTCCAAATGACATATGAATCAATGTTATTTAAGTAAACCAAACAGAATATGTTTAAGCGAGCAGATTGTAACAGGAAAGGATGCAAAGTTGACGATTTTCCATCAAAACTATATGGAAAGCCTTTATTGGGAAACAACAGTCAAACTTCTCATGACTTTAAAGGAATTACTTCCTCGTCTCCAGTGGTATCCCTAACCTTTAGCTTCCTCCACAGATTATTAATTAGGATCAGTTCAGGATCAGTTCAGTAAATAAATAAGGTCCTTAATCTTATATACTTTTTGTGTTACACTACTTTTGAATTAATGGTGTAAAAGAGCTGCATCTTGTTTTTAATTAAAATAATTTTACATTTCTGGCTACATATTGGATGGATGTACTGGATCCCAAATTTAACACAGTCTCTTCTATCATTTAAACTCTTATTGTTGTTCAGAAATGACAAGATTCTGATAGATAATTGTTTTCAATATTCATTTGAAGATTTATAAATAAAAACCAAACACTGCTCTCCCACCATACAAGGGAGACTTCAAATGCGAAGGGGACCATGCATGGCCTTTTAAATGCCTCTATAAAGATAAAGAAATAAGCAAATGTTGCAATAATCTTCCTAAATTCTAGATTGCAGAATTTTTAAAGAACCATCCTGGTGTAAACTGCCAATGTGTCCCACCTCTCCGTGTGTAGGTGAGGGAGATGCTGAAGATGCGTGACTCCAACGGAGCGAGGATGTTAACACTGATCACGGAGCAGTTCATGGCCGACCCTCGGCTGGCGCTGTGGAGACAGCAGGGCACCACCATGACCGACAAGTACAGACAGCTCTGGGATGAGCTTGGTAAGGGGAGGGGGACACACACACACACACATATACCACCATCTGTAAGCACAGGCACTGACAGATTTAGCAAGATGGGTGATCGAACCCAGACAGTGACACAAAGGCACACAGACGTATTTTTGTCTCTGTTTGTTTTCTTGTGCTTTTGTGTCCAAGAAAGCCCACAGTCTCAGATGCGCTGACAGCCCAGTTTCTCTCTCTCTCTCTCTCTCTCTCTTCGCTGTGACTGTAGGTTTGGCAGCTCTCTTCTTGAATTAAAAGCCATTTAATGCGGCACACTGAGCCTCACCTCTGCAGTGTTTTCAAACACTTCTCATTATATTTCTGGTGGATGTGAAGGAGCGCTGCTCAGCACACACTTGTTTGGTTTGATAAGGCTTTGCAGCTCTTTTTCCACAACCCGCTGAGCCCATCTTAGCCGTTTTCCCTTAACATCCTCTGTTCCTGCCGTCACTGTCGGTGATGATGATGATGATCGTCCTCTCCCTTTGGTCCTCCTCTACGCTCTGCGAGGACAGGACAGAAATCGTCTGTTTCAGTCCCACGTATTTTCTTGGACGTGCTTGCTCACGCGTTGCTTTGAAGTCCACACTTGAAAACTTCCTCCCAGGGTCCTTATCACTCCACCTGATGTGTGGATGCAGCCTAGCGGCACTGCCATCCTTGCTTTTGTCTTTCTCCTCTTTTAAGTCTCAAACAAGCTGCAAACACTTGTCCTCATCAATGTCTTCCCCTTCCCTTTTTTTTTTTTGCAAACCGCTTCCACTCTCTCTTCTGCTTCTCCAGTCTTGCAGGCTGCACATTCTGTCCCATTGGTTTCAGCCTTCACATCCTGTCTTTATCCTTGTTTTCAGGCCTTGTCTCTCCAAAATGTTTCTGTCTCTTCACACATGCATCTGTACCACCCTCACTGTAGAGAGTACACATCTTCGGCACTCTTGAGAGTAAAATCCCTGAATGTGTTCGGGTCCCCTGAGACTGTACCGTTTTTCACATTCTGTTTGTTCCAATTTGCTCCAAAATGATGTGTGTGCACACAGCGTTGCCTCTGGATAAGCTACGTCTCACTTTTGTAGCCAAGCAGAAGATGGCGGCGGCAAAGAGAAAAAGCTCTCAAGAAGCAGATCCACTGATTTCTTTTGCTCCAAAGCATGAAAAACAAACGCCTCATGCTTTTGACCTTACACAATAGCTGCGTTTACAGACTTGTTAAGCTCAAAGCACTCTCTTATTGCTCATGCTTACATCAGCTTTCTATGCATTCATGAAAGTTTGTGCATTTGCTGCGTGTCCAGGTGCCCTGTGGATGTGCATCGTGCTGAACCCCCACTGCAAACCGGAGCAGAAGTCGTCGTGGCTGCGGCAGCTGCGGCGATGGAACAGTGTGGACGTCTGCCCCTGGGAGGACGGCAACCACATCAACGAGCTGCCCAATCTTACCCATTCCCTGCCCCAGGGCGCCCACGGTAATCAAGGTTAGATGTCCTGTGTGTCTTTACTTCACACATCCAATCTCTAACTTTAACATATTTCTCTTGGGATTTTTGTAATGCCATTAAATACCTTAAAAAATAAATAAATAAATGTCCAGAAAAATAGTTATAAAAATCAAAATCTTGTGCATTTGTATTCAGCCTCCTTTGTTCCGATAAATAAAACAATCTAAAACAGCCAAGAGACTTTTATAACAAGTAGTGCAACTGTTTGCATTTTCATCTAAGTATAAACAGATCTGTTGAGGAATTCTAAACAGGATTACATTTAAAATATCCTAATCTCTAAAAATAATCTCCCAATGCATCATTCAGTCCATCATCTCTAAATGAAAACTACAAACCAACCAAGACAGGGCAGTCCATCTAAAGTGACAGGGTGAAGAAGGAGACAGTTCTGGTAAAATCAGAAGGTGGCGGAAGCTGAATGTTGGACAAACCTGGTTAGAGATTCACTTTCCTGCTGAACAAAGACCTTTCAGCTGGTAGAGACAAACTGTAGGACCTCCAGCTATAATTACAACCAAATGCATCGACTGAGGAGGCTGAATACAGACGCATAGCTAATTTCTGTGTTGTTAAAAATTAAAGACCCCTGTTAAAGAATCAAGACCCCCATAATTATGAGACCTTTACATCTTAGTGTTTTTGCTCGTAATGCAACAAAATCTGAACAAGTTTAAGGGGAAACAAAACTGGGATGATGAGAGAACCTTTAATATTTCCCTGGAAGAACTTAAAGGACATGATTTCAGCCGTGTGAAGCTGTTAGATAACTAAATAACTTCATAAATAAGCTTCCTTTCCAGTATTTTCATTTCTGCTGGAGATGATCCAGCTCTAATCTTTCCTCCCTCTCTTTCTGCAGAGATGCGCCCCCACAGGACTGTTTTCACGCGAGCCATCGAGGCCTGCGACCTGCACTGGCAGGACCGACACCTCCAGCACATCATCGCCAGTGACCTCTATGCCAACTACTGTTACCATGACAACCAGGAGGGCTCCCTCTTTGACTCACGCGGCTGGCCTTTGTGGCATGGTGAGTCTGCATATATATGTAGGTTTCAAATGGGTTCTTTAAACACTGAAGTTGGACTTTGACTATAGAACAGGGGAAGCTGGAATTATTAAAGTGGGATTTGTCTTTCCCTCAGAACACGTCCCTACGGCCTGCGCACGGGTTGACGCCCTGCGATCACACGGTTACCCTAGAGAAGCCCTCCGTCTGGCCATCGCTGTGGTGAACACGCTACGGAGGCAGCAGCAGAGGCAGCTTGAGCATTTTCGGCGACACAAAAAAGGTAGCTGAGATGCTATACAGCCGCATCTTAAGTCACAACTTGTATTAGGATTAAGAAAGAGACGCATAGAAGGATTGCAGTTGGGCGATTCTCCAGTCTGTGATGGTTAAAAAAGCCAAAATCAAAAAAAGGGAGAAAGAGAGGAAAACAAGATCCCCGAAACAAGCAGCTGAAAACTGATGGATGGATGGATGGATGGATGGATGGATGGATGGATGGATGGATGGATGGATGGATGGATGGATGGATGGATGGATGGATGG
>NW_015150479.1:947128-972017 GCF_000732505.1 Cyprinodon variegatus | reverse complement strand
GGATGGATGGATGGATGGATGGATGGATGGATGGAGCGATGGATGGATGGATGGATGGATGGATGGATGGATGGATGGATGGATGGATGGATGGACTGTATCTGTTTAAATGAAATACTTGCATCTCTTTGTCAACCTATGATAATAAATCCCATTTGCTAAAAAGTTGCTTTTATATCTGTCAACAGATTTGCTCCTTAAAGGTCATACATCCATAACCAACATGGAGGGCTGGGTGGGACACCCTCTGGACCCTATTGGTACCCTGTTCAGCACCCTGACAGAGTCAGGAAGAGCGGGTGAAGAAGGCTCCAACACCTGCTTAGACCTCTCAGGTAAAGATGATGCAGAGCAGCAGAACTGAGCACCTATAAATTATTAAAATAGTTTGATTTTGACTGAGTTCATTTTAAGTTAACAGCATTTAGATAAAACAGAGTAGTTTATCTGCCGTTTCAACCACGTCTTTAGTTTGTTCTGCAGTCATGCCTTCTCAGGAGGCTGAAATTCTCCTTTCCTACACTCATGGTTGCTCAGTCCCTGGTTGCGTCCTCTGCTAACTAAAAGAACCGTCTGCATTAAGGAGCAGCCGTGTTCATATGTATTTTAGATTCTCATTAAAATAAAATAAACTAAAGTCATGTAGATTCCCCAAAAATGGACACAGACTGTTCTGTTGGCAGACTGCTCCAGCATTGTGAGCCGAGCAGAACTTCAGCGGATGCCTGTGCAGCGACTGCTGGGGGACGGTGAGTCGTACATGGCGCTGGCGGTTGAGACGGCTCTGATCGGCCTGGGCCAGCAGAGAGTGATGCCGGACGGGCTGTATGCTCAGGAAAAGGTGTGTCGCAATGAGGAGCAGCTGTTGGCCAAGCTGCAGGAAGTGGAACTGGACGACTCCCTGGTCAAAATCTTCCGTAAACAGGCCGTTATTCTGCTGGAGGGTAAGGAGTTGTTGCAGATTGATTCTTTCAGATTTACCGTCTGTTGGTTTTCATTCCTCTAAATTTCCCAGCAGTCCACTCTTGGTACAGAAGCACACAAATACACACACAGAAATGCCTCCTCCCTGTCATTTCATAACCTACCCACACACAGAGAGCCGAGGCATTCCTGCTAAAACAGGAAAAACACATTTGACTCTGTCTCACTATTTATTATCCTTTCATTTTGCGGTGCAAATAGAGGCTGAGCTGTCCTGGGCCAGACCAGAATGAGCTCTTTACACAGCAACACCAGGGGTATTGTGTCAGCACACATATGCCGCTACACACAAAAGTGTGTGTGTGCGTGTATTTACAGGAGCTTGAACAGAACGAGTGGGTAATGGGAGAAAGAGGGAGGGGCAGAGATGGTGGTGGAATTGACATAGTCAGAATCCGCTGAAGTCCCCACCCAAACCCCAGCCCTGCCTTGTCCCCGCCGCGACCACCCACCTCTGGCTCCTTTGCTAATAGAGCAGCTCGGGTCTGAGGCCTCTGCGGGGCCCCAGGAGGCCTGCAGCCGCGCCGCTTTGTGATGTGGTCTGCGGCTTAGAGGCCCCGGGGGGTTTAAAATAACCCACCAGAGATGGAAGGGGCATGCAGGAAGGAGTAGGGCAGCAGGCCAAGTCTGCACACACGACCATATGTTTTTTTTTTTTTTTTTGACGTCACTGTTTTGTTTAAATGCCGCGTGGCTTCCCTGCTTCCTGCCTAGAAAAGAGAGTCTCTCCCCAGCTTACAAACCAGGAGTCATGACTCAGTTTTTCAACTGCATGAAAAGTTCCGGTTCTATAATCTTGGTTCGCCACCAAAACATCTGCTCAATCAGTTTATGGTTTTCTGTCCTTTTGCTCCCAGCTGGTCCCTACTCTGGCCTCGGAGAGATCGTCCACCGAGAGAGCGTCCCCATGCACACCTTCGCTCGCTATCTCTTCACCTCTCTGCTACCTCACGACGCTGAACTGGCGTACAAAATTGCACTGAGAGCCATGCGGTAGGTCTGCTTGTAGATGAAGTCGAACCCCTTTCATGTAGACATTACAACGGTGGTGAGCTCCTCCCTTTTCTTTAAGTAAGCAGAATTTTAAAAATAACGAACATAATCCAAACAGAAAAAGAAACAGATCTGTACATATGATTTAACAATGAAGCAAAATATCTGAAATTGCATATTTTATTATATTTATAAAATAAACCTTGTTTTATAAGAACAAGAGTCATTTGAAAACTTAGATGTTATTGTTTCCTAAAGTCAATAATGAAGATCAATGCAGTCTCTTTCCACCGTTTTCTCCGGTTCCATCTGTTCTACATTGGGGACGCCCCTTTTCCTAATGTCTCTGCAGGATGTCCGTCTGATTTCTCCCTGCTCTTGCTCGTGTGTTCAGCTGCGGGACAGGCGTGCGCCCGTTAATCGGCCGCCGTTGCTCTGTTTTGATGTTGTGACTTGTGGGAGCTGGATCAGTGAATATTAATTACATTAATGATGGTGTAATTAGTGCAGCTGTAACGAGGAGGAATCACACGCACGTATACTCGAATACACACAGCGGGCCGACGGAGAGAGAGAGAGAGAGGGGGGAGAGTGCTTGTCTTTCTGAGAAGCAAAGCTGATATATTTTGTGATTCTCTCCCCTAATCAAAGAAGATCTTAGTAAGTAATTTTTCTCTGGTGTTAGTGAAGTGAAAGCAGGTTCATTTGTAGAAGACATAGTTCTCCCAGTCAACAGGCGGCCGAATCTTTGTGCAGGACTCCCTAACAATGGGAGGGAAGATGGATGAAGAACACCTCAGCATTTAACTTATCATCCCACACTCTCATTAATTGTTACATCCTATTATTTTATTTTTGATCTATTGTATGTTTTATTTAAACTGTATAGGAAAAAACGAAACAGTTTTGACTATGGTTTTACTGAAAAAAACGCATGTAG
The DNA here is from genome assembly GCF_000732505.1 of Cyprinodon variegatus. NCBI lineage: Eukaryota > Metazoa > Chordata > Actinopteri > Cyprinodontiformes > Cyprinodontidae > Cyprinodon > Cyprinodon variegatus. The sequence continues at coordinate 969,100 of NW_015150479.1, read as the reverse complement.
AGGGAAATATAAACAAAAGAGTTTAAATGGATAATGTGCTGAATACATTTAAACTATAGTTTCACGTTTGGGTTTCTCTTAGTTTTTTTTATCCCCTCAAAACACGTTTTAAAGCGTTTTCAAATAATAACTCAGAATGCATGAAAAGTACACTGGTAAAATGTTTACCAATATAGACATGTTAGACCTTGTTGGGAAGCTTAGATTCTCCAGGTTCATTTTATGGACACACCGAGCAACGAAGCACAATTAGCACAGATATAGCAGCATGTCAAAATGTACCATGACAAAGCAGCTACAACAAGCAAGCATGTCTTTATAACTGCTGTTGAAACCTATTATTTTTGACAATAAAAAAACAACGTTGAGTCTTGTTTAAACTGATGCAGCTTGGGTGTTTTACTCACCCAGTTTTCATGTATATATTCAGAAACTAGAAGGTGTTAGCTTTCAAATAATGTATCACACATATAATTTGGGCTTACAGTTCCTAAGTTATTTGCTTTTCCATTTGGGTATGCAAAATAGGCGAGATTTTCCCAAAATGAGGTGGATATTAAGAGGATAAACCTACAAAATCATTTTTCATGTATTGTTTCTCTCAGAATATTTTCCCGCTCTCCTGTAGAGTTCAATATTTATATTCAAACTGGCATTTTCAAACTAAGATCAACTTTTTGGACACAAAGTAGCTCTTTTATTTCCTCATTTTGGTCTCAGCCTTTGCTTTGCGGCATGTCTCACTACTTTCAAAATAAGAAATCAAATATAAAGACCCTTAAAATTCCAAACAATTCCTGAGGACTTGGCATGACTGGAAGTGACTTTCTTGGAATATTGTAAAGGGGAAAATGGTGACACCTTTTGTTGGAATAAAGAGAAACATCGTCACCTAAAGCCAATGGAGATCTGCCTTTTTTAAACTGATGTTCCAGACTGGAGAGCAGTGAGTCGGGCCGCTCTCTTCCAATCCTGGCCACTTCCTTCACCTTTTCTTTTAGTCGTCTCTCCTCCTCCATCCTCACTCCTCCAGTGTGAAACCAGCGATTTAGAATAATGTGGCCACTTACGGGTGCTCCTGGGAACCAGAGGTGTCTACTCAGCACATAATGAATGTGTGTAATGTAGCGTAGTGTAATGTGATAGCATATACCTCCACGCTCCCACGGGACGGCGGACAGTTAAATATAGAGGAGGAGGTAAAGTAACCAGGGATCTTTTAATAGACCTATTATAATGCTATCATTGATAAAAGAGGAGATAAGAGTCCAACTGTTCATCCCTCAGATGGTTTTTTCTTTTCCTCTTGCTTTTTTTCAATCTGTCACAGTTGCTTCACAAGTAGTATGTGGATTATTTAAAACACTTTGCGTGTTTGTGTCTTTTATAAGGTTAATTAGTCGGTGTGACACCAGCATATGCTGGCTGATGGCTTGGTACGAGTGACCAGCACTAAAATAAAATAAATAAATGAAAAGAGGATCCGCCTGCTGCTCTGCAGGCTGCCCACAATTTGAATTCCGCCAAAGAAGCAGAAGAAGAAAGTCTCTGTCTCTTCAGGCTGTTTTCATCTTTACTGTTTTGCCAGCCAAAGAGGAGAGATGGTGCCTGCTGTTATCATAAGAGAAATCCAAATGAGATGCTAGTTTTTTTTCAGAGCCAACAAGTCTAGATTTTTACTGTAAACTGTATAATACATGTTCCTTAAGCAAGGCAAATGTTTACTGCAGGTTGCCAGAATTTTAAAGCCAGACATATGAAGTCTTTTAAAGTGTCTAAACAATGGCATTGTAAGTGATAATTAAATCTATCTGTGTTCTTTATGTTTCACAGATATGCAACTATTGCAAAAAGTCATAGTTTTTGTTTATCATGTACATAGAATAGCTTAACATTTCCTAAAACTGTCTTACATCACCACCACAAATTTCAATATAATTAATTTCATAACACTTTTTTTGTGTGGGACTGTTTTAACATGCTTTACAGTCTTAAAGTGTCACAGAATTCCTCAATATTCAGCACATCAGTATTCATACCCAAGCTCAATCAGAAAGCTTCGGAGAAAAACAAACAAATGTAGAGTCCATTGCATTAAAACAATGCAAAACATGGAAAGATAAACAGTAAATCAAAGTGTTTTTTTAGTTTTTTTTTATTAGGAACTATAAACTAAATAAACATAAATATAATACTTGACATTTATGGAAATATGTCAGTAAAACCCCTATTTAAAGAAGCCTGCAATTTCTGCACAACATAAATACTTTTTTTTTTTAGCTTAGAAATCTCTTATTATGTTGCTGATGGAAAAAGGTATTTTTTAGGCATCACAGTTCTTTAAAAGAGAGATATGTACGGTTTTGGTCATGTATGACTTGGTCCTTCTTGAAAATCTCACCTTGGAAGAGTTTGTTTATACAGTTGAGGTCTTCCACCGGATGTGTGGCGTATAGCTGATAGATCTGTGCTTGATGGATGGTGAAAGTGAAGGGTGTTTACAGTCAGAGGGGGAAACACAGCGTGAGGTAAAGAGGTCAGTCGTCATGGTGATGCAGACCAGAAACCCAAAGGGCCTCAGGATTTAGGTAAAACCTATCAGGACTGCTTTGTCTCATGATCTCAGTTGAGAATTTTAGATAGATTTCTTTTTTTTCCTTCATATTTTCCCTTTAAAGGAGAAATGATAAAGCCTAAATTAAGTTTGGACAATATTTAACTTATTATTTTGTCTCCCAATCTCCAAGTCTACTTATCCATAGATTGTGTATGAAAATATACATTAATCTCACAAAAAGATATTATGTCTTAATCTGTAAACAGATATATATTTTTTGTTTTTAAAGACAAAGTAAATGTTTGTCTGTGTTTAAAAGAATCTGCATTGCATGTTGAATAATACAGTCCAGGTTTAAGTAATTCATTTTCTATTTATATTTTTTAATTCTCTAGTGACCCTTACGTATATAATAGAGTAAAACACATCATTAATTTATTCTCTCAGATAGCTGCAGTCACTTTCTTAACCAAATATTTAAGAACAATACAGCATCAATTAAAGAACTACTTCATTTTTTATTATATAATTGTCTGGTTTAGACTTATTTAATTAAGAAGATTTCGACCAAACTGCGCAACACTCTAAGAACTAGAAAACAGATATGGGTTATCAAGCTTTTAAATAAATCTCTGTTCATTGTATCCGTGCTGTGGCACTGAAAAGAAAATACAAACTAACATTTTAAAACTCAAAAAATTTTTTAAAATGTTTTGTGTAGGTTAGCCATGTTCCCACAGTGCTACAAATGATTGTCACTACCCGATCAATACAAAAACAAAATCCGTACCATCGGCTCATTTACGCATGTGCAAGCAGATATTCATCCAGGTTGCCATAAATAATGTAATTATTGTACTAAAAGTACTTATTTTTATACTTGAATCAATAAACAACGCTAATACAAGTCTTCAATAAAAAATGTATGACTTTTCTGAGACAATTTGATGCTTTTTAAACTTTCTCCATTAAACTGCTTGTCTGACGTCATCATCGGACATGCTCCGGCGAAATATGATTGAACCATATTTATCTTCTTAAGGTTGACACAAAGGAAAAAATAAAACTCAAAAAGACTAGATTTAAGTTAGCTTCTGGACGTGGTGTAGGATCCCATTTCCTGTAACGATCGGGCACAGACAAGTGATAAAAAAGAAATTTTTTAAATGCATTTATTTTCTCAGGAAAAATTATTGTTATTTTTTTACAAATTAAAATTGAGGACGACCCGAATGTATATCTGGTATTGCATGCGCAAATGAGCTGATGGTGCGAATCGTGTTTCCGGTATGGACAGTGACAATGATCCCTATCTCGTCTGTCACCTCATTGCTACAAGGCTTCTCTGATACTTTTGTCACTGAATGTTATCTGCGAGCCCAACAAAATCTTTATTTATTCTCATCGACGCAACAGGGCAGCAAATCAAGAACTGCTTCCCCAAATACAGTACATTCAAAATATATATATATATATATATATATATATATATATATTTTTTTTTTTTTTTTCGCAATGTGCCCCAGTTTTTTTTGCATATTTTAATGTTTTCCCTTTCTAACACTATTTCTGTTTTTTTTTTTTACAAACAGTTACTAAAAAAGCTGACAGATAAACGTGTTTTTAGCGAGGCCTTATTATTATCTATCTCAAAAATGGCGCTCACAGAGATACAAGGTGAGTGTCACTACCCGATACGTCACGGAAGCACGATCCGTTCTGCGCATGCACGAATAGATATACATCCGGGTGTAAATAAATAATGAAATTATGGTACTAAAACTACTTATATCTATCCTTAACTTGCTAAAGAATACTAATAAACATCTGTAAAAAAATGTTTTATAACTTTTGTGAGACAATTTTTATGCTTTTTACATTTTCTCAGACGTCATCATCAGCAGTCCGTCAAAATATGATTAAACCATGTTTATCTGCATTTTAATTGTTTCTTTCTTTAGATTACGCCCTATATAGCATAAGGTTAAAACAAAACGAAAACATAGAACTCAAAAAGACTAGATTTATGTTTCAATCCAAAGCCTAGTGATAAAACAGGATTTTAAGGCATCTTTTTTTGTTAGGAAATACATTATTAACATTATATTTTAGCACGTTTACAATTTTGGGAGGGAAAACGTTATTTAGGTATTTTTATTTATTTTTATATTTTTACATTTATGGCTTAAAATAATAGCTTAGACTTATTTCAACAGGGAACGTCACCTGCTGAAAAGTTTTATTTTGATGAGAAGTATCTTAGCAATTTGAAATCGCCCCATAATCTTGATAGTTATTTATGATACCTTTTTTTAATCAAAGTGGTTGTAGAGAAAAGGTGATTTAATTTGTTTATCATAGAGCTGTTATTTTACTTGAGTTTGTTTGCTATTATTATTGTTTCTGTGTAAAGCATGTCAGGACTGTTTAGTAAAACATGTTAAGTGAGAATGAAGCAATAAAATAAAAAGTCCTTGTGCTTTTTTACTCTGCAGTGCACGAAGACTTTTTTCATCCCTTTTTATTTATTTTATTTGTTTAACTTTTTTTTTTCCCTCTCGAAACAATGACCCAAAAATGATTGCTCCAAAATCATTTGAGGAAGCTTTATTAGTAGGACCGTCCTTATCCAATAGAGGCTTTCTGGTGCAAACCAAACAAAGACAGGAATGTTGATGAGGCCTTCGTCTTTACTCAAGGCTCTCTCTTTTTAAAAAATGTCTCTGTGCTGCAGCCCAGGCATCTTCCAGAAGGCCCCAGTGTGGTAGCAGCTCTTCGCCTATATGTGGCATGAACCCTGCTGTTGCGGGAGCTTTCGAACATGTCCGTTTCGCGGCAAGTGCCGACGTTCACACTTTTGTTTTGTTCTTTTTATCACCCTTGCTGTCTGAGAGCTGAGCCCCCTCTTTTGCTCTTGTAGCCAAAAGCAAGCAAAGACAAGGCTGTTTTTTTTTTTTTTTCAACTTGTGCATGCCTTCACTCACGTGGCAGTGAGATCACACACACTTTTGCTCTGAAATTGAAACTGGCATTTAGCATCACGTTGCTTTTACTGGGCAGCTTTGATGTGTTTTCAAAAGGGCAGGTGTGTATGTGTGTGCGGCTCTCTTCACTGATGTGTGTTGGTATTTGTTTGATGTGTGTCCAGCCTTACAGGGCTGGAAGGTGAATTCCTTAATTTCCCCACGGACTCAATTAGCTTTGTGATTGGCTGAGAGAAGGCCAGGTTGTGCCGTCTTCTAAAGAAAAGAAGACCTTTGAAACTGAGGTGGGAGCGGAGGCAGGAAAGAAAAAGAGAAAAAAAAGGTGAAGCAGAATAGCAGATGAGCAGGCCACAGTGGTAATCGTGTGGTGCTCCTGATGCTCCAGAAGACTCAGCCCTGTCTGGATTATTATAATGAGAGACAGAAACCAGAGAAGCTCCTCGATCCTCCAGCAGGTGTTGCACAGCTCTGACTTCATTATAACCAATTAGAGTGAAGAAAATACTAATTATACCTTAGTTTCTAGGTGATTAAATGGTAGGTTGAAAGTAAATTGCAGGGATAGGGTAACTGAAATCCCCCCGGTGGCGACTTAAGTCATTTTCATTTTGAAGTCACACAAAGAGCGCCATAATGAAGACTTTTTCTGTCTATGCTGTATCTCTGTCTGACTGCCTGTTAGACTAAAAAAGAAGGGGGGATTTCATTATGATGTTGATCATTTGAGCAACTTTAATGTGGTTCTCTCTGATCACCAACCCTCATTTATCTTGCCTGCACTTTTTCCTTATCTTGAGTTTTTTTTCTCCATCATTTGTTGAAAGTTTCTAATTATTAGAGTAAAACTTTAACTTCGATGCCATATCTTCAAAGAAAAAAACATGTTTTTTAAAAACACTTTTTTTTCCCCCTGTGTTTCTCCATCAGGTTGCCTGTGTTGGAGTCCACGGCATCATCCAGTGACCTCTCACGACCTCACCACATTGTGTCTGTAGTTCCAAACCGCTACCCGCGCTGGTTCACGCTGAGCCACATAGAGTCTCAGCAGTGTGAGCTGGCCTCCACCATGCTCACTGCGGCTAAAGGTGCACATTCACTTGCAAAGTTGTTTGTAAAAATCGGCTTATACTTATTGTTACCAGGGTTGTTTTTTGACAGCCATCTTAATTTTAGTCTTAGTCTTCAGGACGAAAACTATTATTAGTCTTGGTCACATTTTAGTCATTACAATATGTGATAGTTTTAGTCAGGTTTTAGTTGACTAAAACTTAAAAAGGTTTTGGTCTAGTTTTAGTCAGTTTTATGTTGCAAAATGTTAACCTTTACAATTTCGAATAACAACCAGATTCTTTACCAGACTGGCAGCTCTTGCCTAGATACTACTATTGCTGGGCATATAATGCTGCTCTGTCGTTCATCATTGCTGTTGGGGAGAAAACTTTGATTTATAGGATTCAAATAAACTTTTTTATGAATTAATGCCCTACTTTATACAAAAGTGTCTCACAATAATTGTGAAAATAGCTGATCTAGTTCAACACATCATACTTTTTAATATAGCAGACAGACAAGCTAACAAAATTTACAATAAAATAATGGTTCTAGACATACAAGGTTTCCATCCCAAAGCAAAAAAACTTCCTGATCTACTATGAATTGTGCATTACACACAGATCAATAAAATCTTACTTGCTCCAAAAAAGCAAAGAACAAAAACATTTTTCTTTACTCTGCAATTTTTGCCTTTTTCTGAGAATTTCCCCCATTGTTACCAATGCTCAAGGAGATTTAAATTCAAGGGGTTTTGATATAAAAACAAATACAGAGAGAACCTACATATTTGCCTTTTAATGCCATTGCAATCCAGATCTAAATTGAATGAATATGCTAACTAAAATGTTGACATATTTTAAGGAAATAGAGAAAATGTTTTAATGACAATACATAGAAACATTTACATCATATTTAAATAAATAGAAACAAGAAAAATGAGAGAGAAATATTCAAAGATCTATGTACCTTCTCACCTGGCTCTTTATCCAAAAATAAACAATGCAATTAAATATTTTCTCAGGTTAAAATTTAGGGATTCCTCTTGGTAGAAATTAAAGAATGTTTAGCATAACCTCTTGTGCGCTGGAAGAAATAAAATCTTGATAAACTAAGGGTTTTTTACGCTTGGCAGAGGATGATCAGCCATATAGTTTATTAAGTAGTGAGAGCAGGAAGGGCCATACTGCTGAGAGTGAACCCTTGGTGTGGAGGGAGAGAAGCGGAGACTATGAGCCAAGCGCACACAAAGACGCATTTCTACACAAGCACAGACAGAAGGGCAGAATTTATCAGAGTTCAGCACACAGTTCCATCAGACACCCGGACCATTCTGGATTATTTTCGCCCTGCTGCTGCCATGATTCTTCTGTGGTCATGCAGAATGAACACCGCTGCCCCAAACATGATGCAGCAGCACGGCTGATACCGTTCAGCAGCACAGTGATCCATTTTAAATGTCTGACCGACTACCCGGTAATTTTTATTTGGTCTCGTCTCATCTCGTTGTCTAAAATTCACACCGATTAACACTCAAGTTTTCGTCAACAAAGATCCATATTAACCTTGTCAGTTCTCGTTATTATCCTTTTTTTTTAAATGGAGCGTCCACAAAATAATTTCGTCTTCCTCATCGTTGATAAAAAAAAAACACATTGTTACCCCTGATTTAAGAGTTGTTGTTTCTTTATTAGTTTAGACTCATGTCAGTTTTACACCTTTCTTTACTGTTTACAGTAGTAGCCGTTCAAAATTTCCCCACTAACTTGACGGGCCCTTGGCTGGTCCCCTAAGGTTACTTTTTAAACATCAGTCTTTGTACTAAAATATTCTTTCTGTCATGATTTGTGAACATTACGATCTAAAGAGAAGCGCCTTCTTCTGGTCAGACCCTGTAATTCAGTGACTGGGAAGGGTCATTTTGAATGCCTGCTACTGTACCAAAGTAAAGATCTTATTCTGAAGGTAGTTTAAAGATTTTCAATAAGAAAGCGTCACATCTTTTCATTTTTAATGTTTTCCCAAAAAGGATTTACGAAGCTTCACAAAATGTATGAAATTCTAATATTTTACTAATAATATTATAATCTGGCATTCGTATGTGTTTCATTAAATCAGTTTTTGTTCAATAATGTACTACCTTGTTAGCAAAGCACCTATTAATGCTGATATGATGTAGAACATTAACTACACATCTATGGGTCCTAATAATTGTAGTCAGTTATACATAATGTTAAATATATTTCTGAGATTTTTTTTAACCTTTCTCTGCTCTCTGTGTGCTTTCAAGGTGACAGTCGCAGATTAGAGACAGTCTTGGAGTCCATCCAGAAAAACATTCACTCCTCGTCTCACATCTTCAAACTGGCACAGGACGCCTTTAAGATCGCCACTCTCATGGACAGCCTGCCGGACATCACTCTTCTCAAAGTTTCTCTGGAGCTTGGCCTGCAGGTGTGCAAACACATCTCCACCGTAGGTCAAAACGACCCCACGCCTCCAGCTCTAAACACAAGGAGGATGTTTGGCCTGATCATATTGACTAAAAGGGTCAAATTAAGATGCAGTCTCAGTTTATTTTAGTCTACAAGTTCTAATCACAGACTGGAAGAAAGATCAGTTCTCAGTAAGCTGAAATGCATTTACTCATGCACACAATTACAATGTAGAGTTACAGCTGTTTCTGAAATGTCTGGACGTTGTTGTATGGGGTTTCATTCCTGTATCTACACATTTAATCAAAATGTACGTGCATTACTGTTCTTTTTCTCCAGACTTAACAATATATAGTATTAATTTCTTGCAATGCTGCATGTGACATTCACCACTTAGTGTGAATAATGAAGTCATACAGTCTACACAGATTTCTTTTTGATGTTAAGTCATTTTCAGGAAGAGATATACTAATAGTAATAGTATAGTAAACACTAATAAATAAATCTTTTTTTACCAAGAAACTAATTTCATTCCATCTTTTTGAAAAAGATAGAAACTAAATTCATATTTTTCTGTTGTATTCCATTTTGCCCTAAATATCTTACCCTTAAATTATCCATATACAGCCTTACATGAACAGATACATTCTTGCTTCATTAATTTATCCTTTTTATTAATGTCCTAGCCTATGTTTCACTTTATTTTTTATGGTTTATATATATTTGGTTGATCATATTGATTATATCGAATCGATTATATGTTATTTGATGTTATATTCTTAGGTTTTCATTTCATTTTATTCCATATTTCTGGTTTCCTTTTTACTTTTATTCTGTAGTTATTTATTTAGATTTTTCAACTACAAATCAGAGTACATGGCAAATTACAGAGATATTTTTACCTGCCTGTTGGCTGCTCAGGTGTGTGCTAACACCAAGTCCACACCACATTTGGTATGAGGGGTCGAAGCTGGATAATCTCAGACCATCTGCCAAGGTATACTCCAAGGCCCGTGGTTTAGCTTTTGATCGTAGCAGCTTTAAGTGCAATCCGCCGCGGGTCCATCCCTAAAGTTTGGACTTTATTTGCTCAAAAAGATCGACAAAATAATGACTGAAAAATTGGCAGAAATCATAGCAACAAGTTGTTGCAATGATGAAGTCCGAGTCCAGACTTCAACATAATTGAATTTAAGCGAGGCTGTTTAGGAGGTTAGTGGGAATAAAAACTAGGATAGAAAAAAAAAAAAAAAGAAAGTTAAAAAAAAATTAATGACAAGGCACCCCTCATGCGTATTAATGGTCTCTGGCTTTATAGCTTTTCAAGTAATGAGTTTGCATATAAAATGAATTGGTTGGGGTTTTGGTTCTCCAACTCACCTGTCACTCCTTTCTCCATTACTTCTTGCCTTCTTCAGGTCATGAGAATAACTCTGTCCACATTAAACTGGAGGAGGAGAGAGATGGTTCGCTGGTTAGTCACATGTGCCACTGAAGTTGGTAAGTCTCATTCCAAGACGGGTTAGATCCACGTTTTCAAACATATCCTCATTGTTTTTATGTGTCCTCCAGGTGTGTATGCACTGGACAGCATCATGCAGAGCTGGTTCACCCTCTTCACCCCCACAGAAGCCACCAGTATCGTGGCCACCACCGTTATGTCCAACAGCACCATAGTTCGCCTGCACCTGGACTGCCACCAGCAGGAGAACCTGGCCTCCTCCGCCCGCACGCTCGCCCTGCAGTGCGCTATGAAGGACCCTCAGAACTGCGCCCTCTCTGCTCTCACGCTCTGCGAAAAGGACCACATTGCCTTCGAGACAGCTTACCAGATTGTACTGGACGCTGCAGCAACGGGAATGAGCTACACGCAGCTGTTCACCATTGCACGCTACATGGAACACCGTGGCTACCCGATGCGGGCGTACAAGCTCGCGACGTTAGCTATGGCTCACCTGAACCTCAGCTACAACCAGGACACACACCCCGCCATTAATGACGTCCTGTGGGCCTGCGCACTCAGTCACTCGCTGGGCAAGAACGAACTGGCCGCCGTCATCCCCTTGGTGGTTAAAAGCGTTAAGTGCGCCACCGTGCTGTCTGACATTTTGCGGCGGTGCACACTGACCACCCCCGGGATGGTGTCGGCGCTGCACAGCCGCAGGAACTCTGGGAAGCTGATGTCTTTGGACAAAGCGCCGCTCAGGCAGCTGTTGGACGCTACCATTGGGGCCTACATTAACACCACGCACTCGAGGCTCACGCACATCAGCCCGCGGCACTACAGCGAGTTCATCGAGTTCCTGGGGAAGGCCAGGGAGACTTTTATGATGGCTCACGACGGACACATCCAGTTCACCCAGTTCATAGACAACCTGAAACAGATTTACAAGGGCAAAAAGAAACTGATGATGCTAGTGCGGGAGCGATTCGGCTGAGGGCGAGGCTCCTCTTCCACTCTAGTACTTTTCTATTAACTTGAGTCTGCCTTTTGAACTTTTTTTGGACTAATGGACAGGTAAGAGGGATGTGACTTGTAGAATGAAGCAAAACCAGAACGGAAAAGAGGAGAAAAAAATCCAGAGCCACATGCGGTATTATTGTTCTTGCTGTTGTTATTGTTATAAACATTATTGCTATTATTATTATTATTACTATGATTAATATTATTACTACTATGTGTACAGAAGCATTTTTATTTTTAAGAAGAGAGGAAATTTGTCACATTGTGAATGTTGTGCGTACTTCTCTACATGTGTGCGAGATGAAAATGAAACGTGAAATGGCTTTTTTTGTTTGTTTTCTATATTTTTATGATTTTTTTTTTTCAAACATTTTCCCCCCCCACTATCAATGTATGTTGAGTTTTACTTTAATGAGTGGCTGAAGCCTTTGTACAATAACGCTCATGTTTAAAAAAAAAAAAAAAAGAAGAAGAAAAAAAAGACCAATTTCAACGTCTCTGTATCCTCAAAGAGAAACTAAGGCTTTAAAATTACACAGAGCACCTCCCTATGGTCTAGGCCCTAGCTGATGGGCACTGGGCAGCATTGCACAGCTTAGCTCGGCTCGACACAGCTTGGGTTAGCACTGATATAAAAAAGGCGCCATCAGCATTTCCTCACTCATAGCAGCAGCACTTGAGCTTTCTCTGGGTCGCTCTATACAACAACACTCTTAACTAAATCTTGTTGTTAGTGTCATTATTATTTTTGTTATCCAATTTTACCCACCCGATCTCAGTCGGAGGAGCTGTAGTGATGACACGTCAAAAAAGCAAAGTATTACTTCTACATTAAAGTTGATGTAGAGCAGCTGGAGCTCTTTACCACTTGAAGCAGAACTGATTATTTCGGCCTTTCAGGAGTATTTATGCCGCTTAAACTCTGTACTTGGTGTCAATTAAACCACAAACATAAATGGATGTTATGAAGTATTTAAAAGTCTGACATTTATATCCATGCATCACCCCCTAAAAGATCATCTTTGTTCTGCTGGGATGTTGGTTCAACCTCCACCCTGGTTTTAACTTTATTGCAGCGTCCAACAGCTTTTCTCCCAACATTTGGCTCAGTCCATCAGTCTCTGTCTCATTTGACCTGAGGACCTTCCTCCACTTGTTTTGGAATCTGTAAAATGAGACTTCTTATTGCGCTTTTTAAGCTCGACTTACTTCTCGGCCCTTTCCCTTAAAACGATAATTGTCGATTGCACAATTAGGGTTGGGGTCAGCTTTATTAATATGTAACATAGAAAAAATATGTTGCACTACACTAATCAGACACATGAGTACTAAAACCTTAAGCCAAGATGCAACAGTGAAATTGAAACAGTGAATTGTGATTTTTTTCCCATAATGATGTTGCTGACATCCTCTTAGATGCTGTTTGTGCACTGATGCTCTCTAGGCCTAACAGAGTAAAGGGGGCTGAACACATGATGCATGCCACACTTTTAAGACTTCAAATCAGTACTTATGTAAGGGGCTCCATTACATATTTCACGTCAGAAATTCCTGGGGGGGTGACTACCTCATCATTCGCTATTGAACATGCTCCCAGTTGTTGCTTTTATGATATTTAGTGATTATGATAGCTGACAGTGTTAATTAAAAAGTTCTTCAGATCCAATCTAGAATGGAAACAAAGTGTCAGACTCCTCCTTAAGGTCCTTTCTATGCTCTGCCCCCCCTCCGTCATACTCGCATCAGTCACTGCAAGGTTGTTGTTTTGTTTTTTTTTCAACCCTGGCCAGTGTCATTTTCTTCTGTGCATGTGAATCACGGACATTCAGACTGTCTACTGTTATATTTTGTCACATGGAACATTCAGCAACCGGAACGTTCTCAGGGATTTCTCTACGCAGGAAAAAAAAAAAACGAAAAAAGAAAACAGTGGAACAAAACGAGCGTCTCACTTCGCCGATGAAAGAGATGGAAAAAAAAAAAAAAGAACAGAAACACAAAACGACATGAGCAAGCATTTATTGTACTCTGTATATATGCCATAATATATGTCTGAATATGGAGGATCTGAAAGTATATGTTAACTAATTTATACAGAGTATTCTATGTAATGTGAAATACTTGAAACCGCTGTAGTTTGCTCTCTGGCTCTCCATCTCTTTCTCTCTTTTTTTGTCTTCTTGTTTTTTCCCTCTTCTGTTCAAAGCGACATATCCGAAAGACTAGCATGATCTTCTTGAAGATATTATTTTGAAAAAGCCGTCACATTTGAGACCTTAGATTTCGGTCAGAAATTGAGGACGATTCTTGGAGAAGATGACTGTGCTTCATTCCTGCTGATTGAGGGAGGAATCTACTTCAGGTTACTGGTCAGCAAAACACAATTTCCTAAGATACTGATTTATCTCAGTTATCAGGAATATCTGCTATGAAATCCTGTTGGAAAACCTTGAAGTTACTTTTGGGGAATCTGGTTTAAAATGTTTTTTCTCCAGCCTTTTTATGCATTTCACAAAGTTTACCAACTGCATTTCCTCTCATTTTGCAAAAATTATGACCGCTGCCAGTGGAGTTTCAGCATAAGAGTAAGGAAAATAATTCTTTTTTGCAATCACACACAGGTTCAGAGCTCCAGTATCACAAATCTTGCTTTGGGAACGTGAGTCTCCTCAGTTTGTCCTTCAGGCACTGCAGAATTTCCAGGATCTCCTCTTCGAAGTCCAACGCTTCTGTTTCATCATTAGTAGCTTTTTTTTTTTTTTTTTTTTTTAACCAAACTTCTGATTTTTATTTCTTGTTTTTGTCTTGTCTATGTTGCGTTGATTAAATATAAAAATCAGCCTTTTCTCTTGCCTTGTCTTAACGCTTTAAAGTAACCAAACAGAAGATCTATCTAACAACCAAACGCGTTTGAAAGAGGTGAGAGACAAGCAACCTATTGGTCCCAGCTTTAGTGTCCTTAATTAGTAAGTGAATGGCTGTGTAACTCCATGCTTTAACAAAGCAATTCCTCACGCCTGTTTGATGGAAAAAAAAAAAAGAAAAAGAAAAAAAAAAAACGTCGTCCAGTGTCTCTAGTTCTCTTTGGAAACAATTTCCTCTTGAGTCGTCGAGCTGTTTTTCTGTTGTTTTTTTTCTACTTTTTTTGGTTTGTGTAGGAATCTTCTGCTCTCCCGTTTTATTTATTACAATGACACATGTATACATGCTTATGAAATTAAGATTTGATACACCGATATCAATTTATTTATGTAACTAAATCACTGTTTTATAATCTTGTTAATGAGTCAATAATTGATTTGTTTTTTTGTTTTTTTTTGTTTTAATAAAAGTTAGTTTTTTGAACTGTAAATAGAGTGAAGCATGCTGTTTCATCTAAAGTCAGAAGTTTACATACACTTCTCATCTACATTAGTTTAATGAGCTTAATGTTGGCAACCGAACCAGGATTATGCAAAAAAACGAGTTCAATGAGTTTAAAAAAAAATTTGGGGGGAATATAGATGATTTACTTTAACCCACACAGGATTGAAAGACACCATTCAGACATACTGATTATTCACATAATTCATGCACACATTTCTGTAAATCCTCCATCATAAACCATCAAAAAATCAGGAGAAATCAGCAATTTAATCAGGAAGTGAATTGTGGACCTCTGTCTCTGTCTGGTTCATCCTTAGATACAGTTTCTGATGGAAAAAGTTGCCAGGCATTCAGACATTTAACTGAATATTATTGGTGAAGAGATGTTCAACTCTCAAACATCTCATGAAGAAATTAATTTGTCTCAAAGGTGAAACAGGTTTGTTTCTAAATTAGTATAGAAACCCCATACCAAAATTCAAAGGAATCCCAAAAATGCTGAATTAAGCTTGGATGAAATATCTGATTTATATACTTTATTTCCATTTTTAAAACTTACAGAGTGACTAAGGTTATCCTGGGCTATTTCTGCACCCTATTGGCTTGATATGCTGAGGTAAACATTTCCTCTTGCTCTCCTGCTACTTTGCCAATGTGCATCATCTGCAATTAGCTCCACCATTAACCCTATACCTCTTCAATCCCTTTTTAAAGAAGTGACACCTGACCTGGTGTTTCAGTGAAGCTGTGCCAGCTTTTTGTCCATTGGCCAAGCTATAGCTACAAATATCTTCCTGATCTCTCTATACATTATATACTTGACCATGTTAACTCCATTTATTTCCTTGAAATACACACTGAAAAAGCTTATTCTCCCTTTAGCTACATGCATTTTTATTTTTAACCTGTAGGTTTTACTACTAATTTGGAAACAGTATTTGGTGTATGGCTGTGTATTTTGAACCTATTCTCCTTTTCAAAGCATAAGCCGATTGCTGCAGATGGCTGTTCACAGTGTGCCTCTGCTGGAAGTCTTTTCCTGTTAAAGGAAAGCCTTTCTTTTCAACTGTTGCTAGAAGCATGCATGCTCAGCTGCAAATTTTAACAAGTTAATGCCATTAACTGTCCAGTCATGTACCTGGTGGTTCTCAGGTCCTTCAATTAACTGAAATTTCAACTGTGATCTCTAGAAAACTAGAAACTTTTCTAGAATATACAGTTGTGCTTGAAAGTTTACATACCCTTCTGTTAAAGACAGAAAAAGTCAGCTGCCAGTAGAATTAATTGAAATTGATGAAAATGATAATTAATATTAACAAATGGAAACCATGATATATATATATATATATATATATATATATATATATATATATATATATATATATATATATATATTGGTGTTTTGTGTAATGTTCAGGAAACATGAATTGAGGCTACACTTGTTGACACATATGTTCGTTCACTGTTCATGAGCAAGGTAGTTTAATTTGTTTGTTTTTTGGAATCATTTTTTAAATAAAAATTCTGAATCAATATTTAAAGTTATAGGGGAGGATGTTCTTTTTCTGGGTGCATCGTAAAAATAAGTGGTCCTCCTAATTGTCAATCATTCTGGTGATATGTTTAAGTAAGCCTGTCCTACTCGCTCATCTCCATTTTCACTTCCCTTGGGTGAGTCTGAAATAGTGAAAAAATTGCAAATCTTCTTTTGGAAAGTAAGCTTGTATGAGCGATGCAAACAACTTTTAAACAGAGTGTGCATGAGGAGAAATGGGCTCATGCATGCTTTCGCATGTGTTTAATAGGCATTCCCTCTCTGGAGCGGGTACAGAGTTGTGCATGTGCATCTTATTTTTAAAGTGGAGAGGGTGGTTCTTTTCAAAAATTCATGATAATCCTCCACTATACTTTTAATTTTACTAAATTATCATTTAGTCAGTTTTTATTATTACTTTTTTCAGCTTTGTTTTATTTGAATACTAATGTGAATTTATATTTTAATTTTTTATGGTAGACTTCAAGCACAACATTGTAAAGGAAACCATGTAATAGAGAAATCAAGTAATTTCATTTTTTCAGCTTAAAGGTGCCCTTATTATAAGATGTTAAATTTGTTGGCACACGGTGCTTATTACAACACTCTAATGAAGGCTTTAGAATATTAAGGAGTTTCAAGAATAATAAACATTTAAATTTGCACTGAATTATTATTTGATGCATAAGGCATGACTTTTGCAAATCAAAATGTTTGAAATCTATTACATCCTCAGCCCTCACACCATTTACTCCTTTTCTGTTAACTTCAGTAGATTTTTTTTGTTTCCTCAATTCCATTATGCATAAAGTCAGTTAAAACTTTATATATTAAAAAATAAAAGCTGCATATTAGTTAAGTTATTTAAATTTGGTTATACCTCAATGTTTGTACCCCGGCTACCATTATTATTACTACTACTAGTACTACGTTTAATGCATCCATTCAGCTGTTTCTCAAATAAACCTATTTGAAAAAGAAAAAAAAATTCCTCTTGTTTGCAGATCATAACATGCAATAATTAGTGTAACAGGGTTGCAACTAATAGAGTTAGCATATGGCCTGGTCATATGATGCCCTCTGTTTATGTAAATCTACCATGTTATCAAACAGAACTTAAGCACATAATTGGAATCATTTGAAATATGTCTTGGATGACATGTTTCTAATAATGGCTATGATAAGATCATACACTTTTTTATAGGTTTTTTTTGGACATGCAGTCTTGTTATGAATAACAGTCATAATTACTTTATTAATCCCTTACAGGAATTGCAGGAAGAGTGCTGGGTAAGAGGAAAACTGCCATGTTAGGTGCTATTTTAAAGCAGCTGATATTTTAAATATCCTTGAACACATTTCCTGCCCTCACATGGTATTTCAGGACAAATTAATCATACAAAACATGTCCATCTCTTTAAGAATTGTACATTCATTATTTGAAATTGTATGGGTGGGATAGGACATGTCTTCTTCCAGAAGAAAATAAATAAATAAATAAATACAAACTAGTGCACCCCGCTTAAAAAAAAAATCACTAAAGCTGTGCAGTATATGATCATCCCAACATGGAGAAAGAATTATTCAAATGCATTATTTATGCATCATTCATGGAGTTGATGATAAACTTATAACCAGCAGTGCACACTTTTATTTCAGAGGGCATGTCATGGGGAATTATGGGACTCGGCCTTTGAGCTCACAGGCGTAGGCTGAGGCGAGAGCTGATCGGATCTCCATCACACAGCCGTGTCAGAAATATAGGCAGAGATGGATCACTCTCCTTGGCAGCAGCTTTCACACTGTCATCTCAGGCGAGCTCATGAGGAATATGAAATGTATCAATTGATATTCCCATGGTCTTTGTAGCTTCTGTCAGGCAGCCAGGCTCAGCCAACCACAATAACCTGTTTACACGTATCCAGCACTGACAGTGGTGCCACAGGATGACTAAATCAGTGTATGCAGTTTGTCAAGTGTGTGCCCACTTGTGTAGACATGCTTTGTGTACTGTTTTCTTGTTTGCATGCGTCTGTGTGTCTACGTATGGTTTAATATGACGTGCGTGCGAGTGTGTGTGTTTAGGTCTTTAGGGAGCCAATGGGAACAGGTGGTAGCTTCAGACTAAGGGAGCTCCTGACAGCAGCAAGGTCCCCAGACTCCCAGCCCCTCATTAAACATTGACACAAAAACACTGCAACTGTCTGTGTGTGAACAGTAATGAAGCACAGACGGCTACACTGATATACACACTGCAACTTAGCGCAGCACGAGCACACAACTGCGGGTTTGCCTGTATGGAGCTGTGTATATGTGTGCTGTCCATCTGTGGGTACTCATTAATGAGGAACATTTGTCTACATAGGTGTCCTCTCAGATATTGAAGAATTTGTCAGGTTTAGCAACTAAAGCTATTGCGGTTGGACCCCAGACAGGACTGTCCATTTCTTATGTGACGGATGCCTGCTTGTGAGACATTCTGTGTGTGTTGATGTGAGCAAGCATACACTTACATGTGTGTTGGTGAGTGTGTATGTGTGTGTTATCCCACTTCCTGCGTGTCTGACCTGTACTCAGGTCCCTGCTCACTTCCAGTTGGTAATGACGTCCCCTGGGTTCAGCACAGTACAGCAGCCTCCTCCAGTCTGTCTTTTTCTATACTTCTAATGACATCATGATCACACACTGGGCCCTTTCATGCCAAAAGCTCTCTTCCTCACCATCACCATCAAAACTTCTTCTATCTGGAGCACTCATCATCGCTTCTCTTTGACATAGACTTAAACCCATGACTCTACATCTTGGTTTTTGACACTTTCTCCTACAGTCTATCCTTTATGTTGCATGCCTTCATAAATTGAAATCATTCATTACTCAGAGTTTCTGGAAAGTGCTTTGAAAATATATTTGTCTATATATTTATTCTACCTGTTTGTCACACTGAAATATCGGATCATCAATTTTTTTGAAAAGAAGCCCTCCAAACCTTCCCAATCCTATGCTATAAAGTAAATGACTACCTTTGTTTAACCGAGTAACTTTAAAGTACAATTGTTTTTTTGGTTTTGGAAAGCTAAGCTCAACTTAGCCATACCCAGGCCTCATTAGTGTCTGATGAGTGTAACCAAGAAGTCAGTTAGGTTGAACCAGGTAATATAAAGTAAGATTAAAACTGGTCCAAGGAAAATTCAAAATCAAATAAAAAAAAACTTATTAAACGTCTTATGGGTATTGCAAAGCCATTTCAAATACCCTGCGAAGGCAGTGAACCACAATCAGAACATAGAACAGTGGCTTCTCTTCAAAGAAATCAAAATTACTCTATAAGAGAATAATGAACTTATCTAGGAGGTTCTGAAAGATGCCCACATGAAATCTAAATATAAAAAAGACAATTATCATTATAAACTTATTATCTATCCATTTGTATGAATTACTTACAAAACTGCATAATGGGTAGATATTACATAATTCACACTTTTATCATTATTTATTAATTTTATATCATCTTTATGGGTTTTGCTATTGTCCCATTTCCCTAAAACCTCAGATAAACAATCTTAAAGGGTAAATTTGATACCTTAATGGTTTATTTTTTTAATTGGTGTGTCAGAAAGCTTAGAACGTAGGGGCCTAGAATTCTAGACAGTGATTACCTAAAATGGCATGTATTGTTTAAACATGTGGCTTCTTGTCAGCCGAGGTGGGCTCACTGGATTCTCTGCAGGTATGGTGATTCAGGTCAGTGACTTCACAATTGAAACGGGGAACATGGTCACAAGACAGGACCAAGGTCAACAACAGGCGGAATCCATGTAACAGTCCAGAAACAAAGAACAGGCCGGCCAAAACTCAGGAGCCCAGGGGTAGGAAACAGGTCAGGAACAGGTAGAACTAAACACAAGGAACGCTAGAATTAGTTTCGCCTGAAGCTCGAATAATCTGGAACCAATGGCTGGGAACTGATGATAAGGAGCAAAGCAGATACGATATAAAATTAGTTAAACCCAGCTTAAAGTGCCAAGATCATGACATGGTGTTGTTGAACATTTCTCTGTCAGTAGATCATGTAAATTAAAAAAAAGAAAATGTATGAGAATAATATCATAGTTTGCTCTAATCACTAGGCCAACACTCCCCTAAAGCATTCTATTAAATTTCTTTGTGGTGAAACAACATAAAACGGTGGATAATAAACAAAAACATACTGTTGCATTCGTTTTAGCCCTGTTTACGCTGAAACAGCATCATGAACACCATGGATCACAGCAGACCAGTCAGTGAGGAGGTTTCAATTCAATTTAAAAAGACTTAATGACCACAGACGGAAATGAGATGTTGTAGTCACTCATAAGTCATTTTACGACAATTTAATCTTGAACAACCAAGGAAATATTTCAGTTCAACAAAACTACACTCTTGCAAAAAAATATCCAACATTCCTCTTTTTCTCAAGATTCTTTGGGGGTCAAAGGCAATTGGTCAAGCTCAGACAGCAATGGCCGACAATGTTATGCTTTCTATGTATAGGGACAAACTGATTTTAGCTTTGTTAAACTCAAATACCGGCTCCTTTTGTCAAGATTTCACTGACTTAAAAAAGGAGCTCAATTGTTTCCTGATAAGTTTATTCCTCAAGCCTGAGAACTTTTTTTTTCCCAAAGACCCATGACAACTTTTTTTCCTGAGACCTAAGGATGTACTAAAATTTAAAAATTTACACTGTACCTTGGAAATATCATAGACTAGTGTTTAATCTGCTATTCTTAAACATTTTGTTCACAATATCAGATAAAAACTGGTCAGCATCTAATTGAAGGAGGGTAGCTGTACATAAAGGATGATAATGGAACAAAATCTGATGCAGTATAGCACACAGAGGACAACCTTCCTGCTGAACAATGACTGTAAACTCATAGCAGCACTGTAAGGTGGGTTAGATACAATTTTTTCCATGCGATAGAATGGACTAGTTAAAGTCCAAATATAATGTGCTACAACTTGGAGATTTGTATTCAGACCTAATCTCCATATAATCTAACTGAATCTCAGCAATTTTTTAGGAAGAAAAAAAACTGAGAGACATTTCCCAAAACTATTGTAGTGGTAATGTCATCTTCAACTCAGTTTTTATTTTTGGTTTCTTTACTCTAAATCAGGCATCCCCAAACTCGGTCCTCGAGGCCCTCTGTCCTGCAGGTTTTAGAGGTTTCTTTGCATCAGCACAGCTGGTTATAATGATTGCAGTAGACCAAAAGCCTGTTAATCAGCTTTTAATTAAAGTCAGCTGTGCTGGAGCAAGAAAACCTCTAAAACCTGCAGGACTGGGGGCCTTGAGGACCGAGGTTGGGGATGCCTGCTAAAGCATTCCACACAAACTTTTATCATTTGTATTTCCTTGCACAGTTATTCTGCAGAGTTATTCTCTGTAAAGTAAAATTCTATCTAACTACATTGACTCTGCACTAATCACGGTTTCTTATTCTGCTTAAAGCTACAGTGTGTAATAATTACAGGGATATACAGTCAGAAATGTAATATATTATACATAAATATGTTATTTATCATCATCTACGAGCTCA
>NW_015150479.1:887899-946859 GCF_000732505.1 Cyprinodon variegatus | reverse complement strand
GGGGGAGATGTTCATGTTGCTGCAGTCTGCAGTCTGACCGCTAGATGTCGCTAAAAGTTACACACTGTAGCTTTAATAAGTCTTCATGTTGCACCAAAATTAGACCGTAATAAAACCCTGTGGAAATTAGCAAATGTATTTTTCATGTAAAAAATAAATAAAAAGGTAAGTAGTTATGTCAGAGAGTCAGTCTCTACAGTAGCGGCAGTGAGAACAGATTTGATTTTCAGATGTTTTTACTCTTCAAGGTGATCTCCTACTCACTCTTTTCACCGGAGCATGTCTTAACTCCATTTTGCAGGCTGCAGCTGTGAGAAGCCATTTACGTTTTAGATTGCAAAATGCTTTCTACCTCGAACAAACTTTTTATCTTTGCTGGCAAACAGCAGAAATCACAGGGTTACAAAATCACTCTGTTTGTTGTTGCAGATGGCTTTAAGTTATGAATTCTAAAAAATAAAAATAAAAACCTGGGGTCTAGCTGTAGCCCTTTAAAATATAGGGTTGAATCAGATAGACTGTACAATACTGCACTTTGATAATGATAATAGCATATAGCATTTCATATTGTTTTGCTTTTAAGTAATTTCACAAACAATTTTCTTTTCTTATGTTGTTGAATTATCATAATATTAGATAAAAATTGTGTTTTCTCTAATGGTGGTTTATTCAGTCGTTTAGGTTCCATTTGCTCCTGTTTTAAAATGCATAATCAAAACGACAACATATACTGCTACAAATGTTGAAGGAATGCTTCATTATTTGAAACAATTTTAAAAATGATTTTAATTACAGTGTGTAGCAAATATTAATCCTAAAAGCAGTCTTTTAAAACATAAGGGTTTGCAAGTCAGTTCACTTCTTCACCAACAGGGCATAACCTGGAACATAATACTCAGAATTCAGATACTTTTAAGAACCTTTATCTTGCGGGGGGGAAAAAAACCCTTTTAGAACTAAAAATAAAAGTATAAGACAGCCATTTTAATGTTTCAGAGGTTATGCAGATGCCTCAACCAAAAGGTGACAATGATCAGTATACACATAATAACCCCCTATTGAACAATGTGCTTGTCACCCTTTTGCTATCTAAATAGTCCTTACCCATTCATTTTCTAGACCCCTGGAGGTGTCTGGGACCAAGATATGAACAGCAGATGGTTGTGGTTGAGTCCCTCTTAGATCAGACTTGATTTTTAAGGATATCCCAACAAATGCTTGGATAACCTGAGATCTGGAGAATTTTGAAGGCCAGGTCAACTCCTCAAACTTGTTTGGCTCCTAATCTATTCCTGACTCTTTTGCTGTGTGGTATGGTGGTTTAGAGATGCACTAATCTGATAACCAGATCAGATATTGGCTATTATATTGACTCATTACCTGGGTGAGCTATCGAATGAATGTTGTCACTTCAACATTCCGTTCCAGTAATTATGTTTTTTATTTAATACACAGCAATACAGTTAGAGCAATCTATTCACTTAGGTTTGCCTAAAACATGCAATAGACAACTGCAGCTGATCCTAAACACTGCTTCTCGTGTTCTCACTAGAACTAAGAAAGTAGAGCACATCAGCCCAGTTCTCAGGTTTTTCCACTGGCTCCCTGTAGCTCAGAGAGTAGACTCTAAAATCCTTCTGTTAGTCAATAAATCACTGACTGGCTCAGCACCTCAATACTTAACAGATTTGTTGTCAGTGTATCGACCTCCCAGACCTCTCAGATCTTCTAGTGCAAGCCTGCTATGTACACCCAGAACTAGAACCAAACATGGAAAAGCAGCATAGTTCCTATGCTCCACTTATCTGGAACAAACTCCCAGAAGACTGTAAAAGTGCTGAAAGCCAACTTTATGTCAATTTCAAAACCCCATTTGTCAAAAATGGCTTATGACCGTTAAACTGTTAACTGAGGTATCACTAATTTAAGGTTGTGATCCAACTATGTTATTTGTGCTACTACCTGCCTTTACTGTGATTTAACTTTACTTGCTATTATTCTGCTTTTATTTTCTATTTTATTGTTTAATTCATGTAACACACTTTCAGTTGTATTTGTACTGAATTGTGCTATGCAAATAAAGTTGCCTTGACTTCAGTTTAATATTCGTAATTCCGGCTATTTGATCATGCATAGCATGCAGCAGCTAGTGATTTATACTTGTGTTAATTTGTTAACTTTTTTGCAATAGTGTTGATATCTAGCCTGGTGTCTTCACTAGCATATCAGATTGGAGTGGTATTAGTTATCAGCTGTCCAGGGGTACCCCAAGCAGCCATTATCATGTCAGAAGCTGGCAATTGAAATTCAATTCAGTTCAATTCTATTCAAGTAAAAAATACTTTAATCATCATTTTATTATTAAACAAGTTGAAAGCCATAGGTAGAAAGGATCTTCTGTGTTGCTTCTCAGGAGTGACAGCGAGGACAGTAATCAAACAAGACAAGACAGAGGGCCAATCAGGAGGTTGGAGGTGGTCTAGACTCAGGGAAGAAGGCCTCAGCTTGAGCAGAGGTTTTCTGCTTGGTCCTAGTGCTGGACGATTTTCTGTGTACTATAGCGTGACATTGTTTTTGAACAGTTAAAAAGTGAAGGGGACCAAAACAGACTTTTAAAAAAGTCCAGGGGACCTGTCTCCCGTGGTCTTTTAGAAATTCCTTGCCTGCTTTTTTTACACTTTTCACACATATAACTAAACAAACTGAAATATATTCTATAGAAATAAACCTATTTGCTAAAAAGTAGAACGATGGACAGTTGATCAGTGTTAGCAACTACACCCTTTAGTGTTTTTAATATGATTGGCATATTAATATTTTCACCACTTGCCTTATAAGAACACCCTTCTGAAGAGTCATTTTGCTGAGGGCCCCTATGTAATAGAGTGCCAGGTGCATCATCATTGTCGAAAAAAGGTAGGTTTACAACACAGCTATTTCATTGGACAGATTTGCGAGTGGTAGTTTTACAAAATACTTCTGGTAACATTGATATTTTTAATAGCCATGAAAATCTGGATAGTTAGGAAGATTTCTGTGTGAAATACTATTTGCTAAATAAGCTCTAGAACAACTATTCCTGGACAGCAGAAGCACAAACTATTATGAGCACACATGGTCGAAAAGTTTGAAATTGGATGATATGAAAAGATGATTATGTCATTATCTCGGCACTGATGACTGGCTTAAAGGTTCATTCCATTCACCTGCTTATCTCCACAGTTTTTCATTACTGTTCATCTCATCAACCTGCTCTTGTCTCTATTTAAGATGCTTTACGCCAGTCATCAGTGCCAGATTATCCAAACCTTTGTTGAGAGTTTTCTAGCACTCCCTGTGTGTTTGTCTGATTGCCTGATCCTGACTAGTTTTTACCTCTGAGCCTGCCTGCCCCTTTTCTGATCTGTTTGCCTGACCTGTCTTCTGACTCCTGGTGGATTCTGCCTCCATACCCTAAAACTGTCTCCTGACCCACTTGGAATTTCCTTCGGTACCTATTCTGATCCTTATTCTTCTGGCCTGGACTCCTGTTTACCTCATCGACACTTGCCTTGGCTGTGCCTTCTGTAAACTTGTGGTTTTCCTTGTCTGCTTGCTTCTGCTCATGAGCCATTTCAGCAGCCTTCTTGGCTTCGGCTCCTGGAACTCTCTGCTCCTTCCTCTTGACCCGGACTAAAATTTAAAACCAGGTTAGTGACTCACATGCACGTACTATAATCGTCCTCCATCAGATTTAAGTGGTCACTAACCTGAGTTTTCCCCTCTACAGATATTCTGGCCTTTTCATCCTAGCTGCTGAGCTGCAATGTATCGTGCTGAAAATAAACACTATTATAAATCACAGCAGTCTGGCTGCCATATTAGTTGAAATTTCATGAATAATTGGCTAAAAATCAAATTCTGTTGCGTTGTTTTGTTGTTCACTGGATTTTTCTCAGGTGATAACATTTACATCTTCAATGTCTTCTCTTTGACCCTTCTCGCTTATTTGACACAATACAGAGATGCCTTCTCTCAGTGGCTGTTCTTGTATTAATAGGACACTGGGTAAGGCCCTCTTCTCCCACCCCCAAACCATTTAAAATGCAAAAAAGTTTTCTGAGATTCTGGACTGGAAAAGCATAAAATAAAGGCCCCACAAAGCAAGGTTTAAGAGTATACAATGAGCTCCTTTGAGGGTTAGGGGTCCCATCATGAAGAAGGTACCCTGATCCTGATAATAACTTATCATTTCATTTTACTGTAATGGTTTTTGCAAAATCTGAGGGATTTCCATGCACACAGGTTTTAATAAGCTTAATGACCTCCACATTCACCAGTTTATTTTCCACCTTATTACTGCTCATTTACTTATCTACTGAAGTCTATCAAGGAAAAGCTCCCAGCCGGAACATACAGTTTCTGCAAGTGCAGTCTATGTTCATCTGACACTGGCTTATTCGACAAAGGGTTCAGGTCCTTTATAGTGCTTGGAGCTTGCTATCATTACAGGAGTACAAAAAGAGGATCATAGACATGTGTTCTTCAGCACAGCCTCCAGCATCCGCTCAGCCACCACAGGGACCATCTTTCTTTTGCTCCTCTTCTCACAGAAGGCCGTTGGAGTTTGATCTCCTCTCTCTTCCCTCCATTGGCCCCGAGGCGTCTGATTAAATGCTAATTAAAGCCGTTAGCGCTGCTATCACCGCTGCTAACTCCCCTCTCTCTGTCACAGAGATTAATGCCCCTCGTTCATCATCCTACCTCTCCCAGCCCAAGTACCTGCCCGCCTTGCAAAACCTGATCAAGCCATCACCCCCCCAAAACCCCATCTCCCTACGCCCCAACCCGTCGCGCGAAGATGGACGAGGGGTTTAAATTTTAATTTGAAAATTGCCCTCAATTACTTCTGCGCCGACCACTTGCCGGAGCTGCTCGTGTGCTTGAGTGGGAAGGGGGTTACAGCAGCGGGTCAGTGGCCGTGATGAGCGATAAGAGGACATTAATAAGAAAGGCAGAGGTTCATTTAAAAGCAGAAAGGACAGTGGGAGCAGCTTTCTCATTATTTAACTCCCCCAGCTTTATTTAAAGGACTTTATTTAAGGATACCAAGTTAATGTGTCCTCCAGGACAGACGGTTAAAGCGCCTGACAGAGTGAGAAAGTTATGGCCATAACTTACACCCTGAGCACACACTGAGGTGCTATCTTTTTTTTTTATAACTCTTCTTGCATTCTCACTGTTTTCAGTCTGAGCACAACGAGGCTCCAAGGGACATAAAATCATAGGGAAAAAAAACTTACACATGTCATTTAATTTTATTCTTTCACAATTTCTGGCCCACAAATGTTTTATTGGTTCCAGAACTGGTAATTATTATAAGCTACTGGAGTACAAAGAGCAGTGTGCGACAAGTCGGCCAAAATTCACTGGAACTACCATCATACTGAGTAATATGAAGATACTCTGGAGAGCCTCATCTGTTTGATTTGGGAATGCCAGCCATACATTTTGCATCCTTTTCAAATCAAACTTTCAAAAGTTGGCATGTAGTAAAGGAGTGCAACTTGCTTGAATGAAGCTTTGTTTCAGAAAGGAATATTTTAGGATTTCTTTTAAAGTCATCTCAATAAATAAAGAAACAAGTAATCTCTATTAATTTCTCTTCCATGTGAGGCATGTGGGATTGTTATACGGTACTAAAATTCAAAACTCGATATCAATACCTAGAAAAAATATTCACACATTTTATTGAATCTCACATAAAATGTTCATCTCGATTTGTGCTATGTTGTATTTCCTCTGCAGTGTTCATATCTGTCTGTTGCTCTACTCTGCTTGGTTATACCTTTACACTCTAGAGAGTATTATAAACAGATAGGCTAGCACGGCTGACCAAGTGCTAAATTACTTTTTGCAGTTTATTTTGTTCCTTATGTCAGGCCCCCTTAAAATATCTGGCGCCCCCTAGGAAAGGCGTGCCCCACACTTTGAGAAGATCGGCTTTAGTGGTTTCCATTCTAGTTTATTGCTTGTCTTATATGGTTGATATATTCTTGTCTCTTCATAATGTACATATCATTTCTGTTAGATGTCTGTTAGGTATTTTCCACTTGTTTTCTTGTTTTTGTATCCTGCTCTTTCTGTATTCATTAGTCTTTGTCCTTCAGCTCCTTTCCTTTCTTCTTCAGCCAGTTTCAGCCTATGGGTTCTTTCTCAGTTTCAGCCTGTGGGTTTAACCCAAGAAGTTCATCAGCACTTTTTTTAGACCGGACTTTTAAGTCTCAAGACAGACCAAAGACCTTTAGCTTCATATGCCGGTACCAGCTTCATACTCTGTTAGAAGATTATCTGCTCTTAAACTTTTAACAGAGCCCTACTTCAAAATTTCAGAAATACCTTTAGGTCAAGCTTTATCTTCTGCTCCAGCTTGAAAGAAAAATGCGCCAAAAATTCCAACTTCTAATGATTTCCAAAGACAATTAACAAATGTGGAGAAATTTATGCGCATGCCTGACTGTTCCCAATCCAAATATATGTTTCACTTTGTACTGTTGTTGCCAACACATGCCGGATGGTTGTCCAAAGGCCCTAAATCTATCTGCCAATGTTTATACTGTCACACTAAAAGCTGAGAAATGGAGGAAACCCCCACTTGAGTCATTTTCTCCCTTCCTGTTGTATGTTCCATAGATACAAAACGTAAATGTAACTTGATGCAAAACATTATTTTCTGTATTATTGACCAAAGCGTCACATTGAACAATATCTAAGACTGAAAAGTCAGGCATTAAGTGGTATCAGGGTCAAGGTGGGAAGGCTTCACAGGAAGAGAAAGTCCTAACATTCCAGTGCTAGTTGATTAAAAGCCTAAATGGGAAGCAACATAATGTCCCCCGCTCACTCCATCATCCCCTCACTCCTTCTTCTTCCTTTCTATCCGGCAGCAGCTGGCAGCATGTGTCCAGCGAAAAGGGAACAAAGAAGGAGGAAGAGAGACAGGCAGGAAAAAAAGAAGGATGGAGCGACAGGAAGAGGAGAGAATGAGAGCATATATCAAGGCCGCTTTCACTGACATTTGTGCTCTTGGTGCGGAGAGGCCCTATGAATATCAATATGAACCCATGGAGAGGAAACATAGTCCTTTTTTCCCCACTTCTCACTGAGCTATTCATGCACACAAGAAATCCATTCAAGTCAGTGTAATGGCCAGTCTGTAAGCCTGTGCACGGCTGTGTGAACAGTGCTGCTTTGCCTCAACAGTTTCCCTCTCATGACTGTGGCTTGTGTTAGTGAAAAACACTCTATGTCAAGTGCAACTGCGGTGAGCACTACAGTATGTAAATCAGATTGGATTAAATAGCTGGCAGGAGTTGCAGAACATCGGCTGCAGCTCGCAGCCTTCTCCGTGTATTTTCTGGTGCATTCACACACTCTTTCCTCACCTCTTCCTCTCCTCTTCCTCTGCTGCTCAGAGATATACAGTCAAAGGGATGCAAATCTACCCCTGACACACACACACACACACCTTCTCCCATCTGCAAGCAGATAGCCCCAGGCCAGTCCCAGGCCTTTCTATATGCAGAACCAGTGACAGGAGTTATGCACTGTTCTCCCCGGGTAACAAACTGCTCCTTCCATAACAAGCTGCAAGCCCGGCTCTCTTTGGGCGGCGCGTATGAAGCCTGCGTGTGATTGTTTTTTTACGGAAATAATAACACAGGAATTGTGGGCTTTTACCTCCACCCTTTCGCACTTGGATCTTTTCCTCTCTGCCCACCTTCTGCAACCGTATAATGGTGTGCATTTGTGTGATTGTGAATGTTTGAATCCAAGCTTATTACTCTAAATTGTCTCCAGTCCTGCCACTAATCCCTACCTTCTTCAGGGAGGGATAACAATAATACAACAAGATCCAGAGCTACTAATGAAGTCCTGTAGGGTTCCTGAATGTGGGAGAAAATGAGAGATACAGAAAAGCATGAAGACTGAGAGAGTATTGATTGAACTGAGACCAAAGCGAGACCAAGATAGGAGGAAATGAGGAGGAAACGAAAGTCAGGGAAGAGGGAACTGAAAAGTGAGTGCATAAACAGAAGCTGAGCCAGGTTCCAGGAGGAACATGGTGGAAAATAAATTAGAGGTAAAAGGAAGTAGAGGAGGGCAAAGAAGAGATCAAGAGTGAATATGAAAGTTGGGTGCAGAAAGAATGTTTTTCCTTCAGTGATCCAGCATAACAGTGACTAAAAACACATCAGCTCTGACTCCAATGGGTGTCAAACCCAGACCGATTCCTCCTCCTGCTGCTCCCCTACCAGACCCACTGTTCGCCCCTGGGATTGAATTAGGCCTGGCCCATTATGCTGTTGCCATGGGGACCTTGACACTTCCACTGACGAAGCGAGAGCCACGCAAGACAGAGCCGCTGATCAGAAAGTGTGTGAAAGTGTGTGACAGTGTACGTGGGTTTGTGTCAGTTGCAATCACTGAGAAATGTGTGGCAGTAGATTGAGTTAAAAGCAGAGCATCAGTTGCTCCTTTTAAAATTATAAATCCTGATTTTTACCCCCAATCATTGAGGTTTTCACTATCCTGCATGTCATTTGTTTGCACATTTTGTATTACCAATGTACTGACATTTAACACAGATTCTTGGGAATTTGGATAAAACAGGTTTTAATTTTGAAAATAAAAACTTAGTAAAATTACAAAATCTGAAGGTATATTGTTATAGACCAACCTCCTTGCTTTGCATTTTTTTTTTCATAAAATAGGCATTTGTCCAGTTATTACTCTGTTTTTGTCAACACCGTCAGACACAATAAAAAGCAAATAATTTTTTATTTATTTGGTCTAATGTAACATCAAACAATGTTTACTTTAAGCCTAAGTAGAAAAAATCATGTTTTTTTATCCAACAAACATTTTTTGTATTAAAAGAGACTATTACTTTAATGACAGAACAGCACTGAAGGAACATATTGTAAGCAGATTCATTTAAAACAAATAAAAAGCCCTTTGACGGTGGTGACACTAATCTAACGGAGGTGACAATGGCCTCATTACAACATACAATTAAAACTGTATATAACTCAGTTTAATGGTTTCTTGCTTATTAACTTTATTTAACTATTTGAAAAGATTGAAACTTGAAAAAATAAGAATCGGGAGCACTGTGACAAACATTTTTCAAGGAATGTAAGGTACAATTAAGCAATATCATTATTAAAAGTAACCCATTCCCATATCATCAAGTATAAAATCATTATGGTAAAAAATAATTACCAGTAGGAATAATGTACAATGCATCACTGACATCATGTTAAACTGTCGTCTAGTGCCCCCTACTCCTGCTACAGCCTGTCTACTCCGAGCTGGCCCATGCATAGCCTGATTCACTGCACTGTCTGGGGCAGTTTCTGGGTGATCTGAGCCCTTACTCTTACATTCGCTTGATACTTGTTGTCCAAGCCTTTCTCTGACGAAGATGTTTGCCATGGCACTATTTTATCAGAGGTGCTTTAAAGGTTATACCTGTGATATAAGTATACGCCATCGCGTGAAAGAATCTCCCCAAAACCCTCTGGTGTTGTTTCTCCTTCTGAGGCCTTTCTTTTCTTCTCATACACATTTCGTAGACACTTTTTCTCTTGCGACTCTCAGCCATTTTCAAACAAACCGCAGTGAGAAAGACAAGCTTCAATGACTGGCTGAAACCTTAGCTCACACATAAAAGTGCGCAGAAAAACAAAGCTGAGGACGAACACATTAGACAGCCTTACGTAAACATATCAGCAGAATGATTAACAATTAGGAGGACCACTTATTTTAATGATCCACCCAGAAAAAGACCCCCCCCTCCAAATCTTTGGTTTGATTTTCATGAGGTAACTTTTTAAAAGTTACTCAACTAAATGTCACTGAGTAAATTTGACCGCTAATACCCGCCTCTGAGCCACCAAGGAAAGTGAAACTAATGAAAATGCAGCAATAGTCAAAAAAAGCTAAATAATTTGAAGGTTATAAAAATTTAATGCAGAATGTATTTATGTTTGGCTCCGTTTAATCTGATACTCTTTAATAAAATGCAGCCCAAACAAACATTTGTGAGGATGCAGCTGTTCCTGATAGCTAAATGAAGGCAACATTAAGCAACTCAAGCATGTTTATTTATTGCAAGGAGAAAACCTGGAATTTGAATAAATATATATTTTCAATATATATTAACTGGTGCATACAGAATTGTGCAGATCCCAGAGGTACCGACTTTGAAACATTCGGTCTTCAGTAAGGATGCTGCACAAACATTTTAAAACATTTTTTTTTTTGCAAGATCTACATGTATTCATTACATTACATCTGTCCCCAAAGACTGTCTTTGTGGCACACATCCCAGTTATCCACATTTAATGTTGTCAAGCTACTTACACACACACATATACACAGTTGGATGGATTCTGAAAGTGGAAACCTTGTCTGTCTCTCCTTATTGGAATCTTGTCACCAACGCAGTTCTAATGGATGGCCAGAGAAAGGATGCCACCCACAGCACCATCTGGCTAATGCCCCATCCTCTGCTTATGAATTACGCTAAATTGTGCCCAAGAGAGAGAAGCCACATGTTCATTATGAAAGCTGCAGGGGTATTAGAGATCCCTTGAGTCGTGCCAAACGAGCTGCATGTCACAGGACGGTGTGACACACAACACGGTGCCATGATGGGGAGTGAAAAAAATACAGCCTCCTCTGGTTTAATAGGATGCATTTATCAGGAGACCTTGACTGAGCTCTGACAGGGTTGGTCTTCTATTGTTTCGTTGATGATCAACTACTTTGTCAGAGCTGAATATTTATTGTGACTGTTTGACAAAGTCACATGGTTTTACTCCTTGTGGGCTGTTGTAAGTTGTAGCGAAAGGAAAAAGAAACACCTGCATTAATAAAGAATTTTATATCTCATGGAAATCCAACCTGGATTTTTGACTATATCACACTTACCGGTACTTTAACTTTGTTCCTCCTTCAACTTTGAAAGCTAGTATTGTTGCTTGCTAATAGCAGGCTTGTGTCTTTCTCTTCAAGTTGGAATCCTAACACAAAAAGGTTTCTCTCCATCCCTGACTATTAGAATTCAGTATGGCTGCAACAGAATTAGGAAATAGGCTGGTTTGTTATGAAACAATGAAGAGAAGGACCCAAATGCAGAGAGCCAGCAGGAGGCAGGCATCCATCCGTCCATTTTCCGTCATGCTTATTCCTGCTGGGGTCATGAGGGGTGCTGGTGCCTATCTCCAGCAGTCTATCGGTGAGAGGTGGGGTACAACAAGGACAGAGCGACAGTCTATCGCAGGGCAACACAGAGGCAAACATTAAAACCATTCATGTACACACTCATACCTAAGGAGAGTTTAGAGAAGCAAATTACAGTAATCTCACAGTCATGTTTTTGGACCGTGGGCAGGAAGATAAAAAAAGCGAATGAAACTGACAAATTATAAAAGGACTTCAAAGAAATTTACTTGTAACAAAAACCAGAAGACCTGACTCTGAATAGTTAAATTAAGTTACTTTAAGGCATAATTTAAGGCAACATAAATAAAAAAAAAACTTAAAGCTTAAAGTGCTGTATTTTTATTTTTACTGGCTAAACTAACAAACTAACAAATAAAATGCTTTCTAAAACAAAGTAGTCAAACTTTGATCATAAAGAAGCCACATACATAAAAACTAAATGTTTGCTTTAAATGAAAGGTACTGCATACCGTTTTCCATACTTTTTGCATTTATTACTTTTTTATGTATAGGTTCTGCAACAAGAGCATGATATGGATAATTATTTCTTTGAAATTGATTGCTGTAGGTAGAAAAAAATAGATTCACAAGTGAACACAATTCTAACAGTGTCTTTGTTGGTGTTGGTTCTATTAAAGTACCTAGAACGTAAAAGTTTTTTTTTTAGAAAGAAAATGCTTAATATTGCACCCAACTTTTTTCCATATTAGGTACAGATTTTAATTTGTAAGATAATATAAGGCTTAAAAAAAATGCAGTGCCTAGATTCTATTCTGAATATCAGGCTTTAACAGTAGAAAAACTGAAACACTTATGCACAACTTGGAATATGCTGTTTAAAACATCAATAGATTCTGAGTCATGGGGGGAAATTTTGATGCCTTATAGAATATCAATCTGTAATATATACAAACAAATACAGTTCTATATCCTACACAATGTTTACATATCCCTTTATATGTACAGCAAGTGTACTCGAGGTGCTTCGCCAAATTGTCCTAAATGTAATTTAACTAAAGTCACTAGATATCACTGACTTTTAGAGTGCAGGAACATAAGAGTATGCTGGCAGTATGCAGAGAAATCAGTTTGGGGGTAGGAGAGACAACCCCACTCAGCCCACTCGTGTGTCTGCTGGGATTTGTACCGATCACCCTGAGAGCTCATAGTGAGACTGCTAGTGAGGATTCTCAGTCATCTAGGTCATAGTCATTTCTTAAAAAGAAAAAGTTAAAAACAAACCACTGACTTTGTTTTCCAAGTCTGAAGACGTTTCGCTTCCCATCCAGAAAGCTTTCTCAATTATTCTTAGGTTTGGGGGGTTTGTCCTTAGGATGCAGAGGCTAGTGCATCCTAAGGAAAAATCCCCAAACCTGAGATGAGCAGAGTAGTGTATGTAATTCAGTGCAGTGAGGAATGCTATGATCTTTATATTGGAGAAACCAAACAACGTCTGATGTATCTTCTACTCAGATGTGAAAAGCACTGAATTTGTAACTTTAGAAATACTGTCTCAATGGTAAGTTGCGCTTAGTTAAAAATGGGAGAATATCTTAAAGTGTCTGAAGATTAAAAGGTCAGGAACACAAAATGGATAAAATGTAGGCCCTATATCTAACTATATGATGAGAGGCTGTATATAAGTTTTCCGCATGCCCATAGATGTGGTTATTACTTTCTATGCTGTGCCCTTTTTTTGCTTGTTTGAAATAATAAATGTTAATAAAAAGAATATTAAACACATGTAGTCCTATGGTGCACGACACCCTTCAAAGAGAACAGAAATGGCCCACAGGATACACTTTTGACACCTCTTAAATTCATATTATTTCTAATGTTGCTGTGCTGAAATATTGCCAGCAAAAAACTATGTTTTTAAAATGAGATGGGTTTTTTTGTTTGTTTTTGTTTTAACCATGTTGTTAAACTTAAGGGAAAATAATATGTTTTATTATGACCTAAAATGTTATATTGATGCATAGGACATTTTCTGTCCTAAAAAAACACAGTCGTAACTCAGGCCGCAGGCAAGCTCTAAACTGAAAGATGATAGCCATTCTGAAACACAATACTTACAACATAAGCCAGTGTAGACAAACCACCATCAGATGTCTTTATCTGCACCAAGACCATCATGACACCAGCCCAACAGCATCTGTCAGCCCCTGAAAAAACTCCCCTGGCACCATAAAAGACCGAGACTCCTTAGTGAGAAAGCCGAGGCTGGAAAACAGTGGACCCATAGGACGGGATGGAGAGAAATAAAATAATATAGCAGCTTTTTACCCAACCGCTCTATTCATTTCACCACAATGTGCACCTTACACCACCGTGAAGGCAGATGGGGGAGGTGGAGGTGGAAATAAAACATGCATGAGTTGCCTGCAGCCCAGGAAAATAATTACTGTCATTTAGCAGACATGTAGAGGAGAGCAGTGTAGCCCAGTGTGCCCACAATATATTGCCAAGCCGCCTGCATACCGATGAACTGGAAGGAAAGCTAAGAGGTGGGATGCCCTGAGTAGGAGTCTGAGTGCTTCCCTGTTCCATGGTAATGGACGCCATTGTTTATTTATGCAGCTGTTATCTTATGTCAATCACAAATGATAGAATCCTGCTGCAATCACTGGAAATCTGACAGAGTTTTCTTTTCATCTGTTAGGCCAACACTCTACGTTGAACTGTTCTGGCTCCAGAAGTCTCAAAGGACATTGGAAGGGGGGGGGTGACGTATATTTTTCAGAAGATCAGAGAGAGAGATTTGACCTCTGTGTCTTTACAGAGTCTAAATCCTTTGCTGCTTTCCCCCTTTTTCTTCTGTCACTCATTTGTTTTTCTATCCCCCTGCTCCACATCCGTCCATCTTCCACCATCCCTTCCCTGTTTTTATTTTTCATTTTCTTGCCTGCAGTCAGTGTACACCAAAGAATTTATAGTAGGTGGAGTAAAGCCAGCAGAGGTCAAACACGTGAACAGCTTCCAGTCTGGCTCTCCTATCATTCTTTATGGCCGACGTAGTGGCGAAGCCTTCATTACCCTGAATTATACCCTGTGATTATTACCTCTCCCCCTGGTCTATGTAGGACGACCCTGGCCTTATCTTCTTATCGTTTTACCCAGGAGGAATATAATGCAGCCAGCGATGGAAACGTAGCACAACATCTGCCTTCAGCATGACTCCACTGTGTTTCTTTGAACTTTACAAGCATGCATCCACAGCATGTGATGTATGAGAATGCATGACTAACATCATGGGTTTATTTACAGAAAGCTATATTGGGCAGCAGAGGCAAATTTTCTGATGCGGGTGTGGGATTCATTGGGCTGTATATAATCTTCGGGTTAAACAGATCTCCACATGACTAGAAATCGGAACTTTTGTTCCCCAGTGCTAAAGTGTCAAACCATCTAGAGTCATTTCATGTCCTGTAACTTTGCTCTGCATAATCTCCAATCTAAAGGAACTGTATCTGTTTTAGAGCTTGAGGTACAGTGGCTTGCCTAAGTATTTACACCTCCTAAACTAGAGTCTACATTTTTTAATGCCACAGCTACAACTGTAAATATTTCCTATAGGGATTTTGTGTTAAAGACCAACACAATGTTCTGTATAGTTGTGCACTGAATATGTAAAGTGTCTGAAAGGTCAGAAAACACAGGCAATTAAATGGGCTTCTTCAGCCTTTGATGACTGTTTAGGAGGCAAAGCAATCTGAGCATAGTACAGTGGGGCCTGAGGACCAGGATCAAAAACCTCTGCTCTAGAGACATCTTCCACTGCTATCACAGGTGCACCTATTTAAGGTTATGTCTCAAAAAGTTTAATATAAATAGAGCCTGAAAATTTTGCTTCTTTTTATTGCAAAATAGCTTTAACATAGTAAGGCTGAAATGAGAGCTTCTATCAGCATCAGTTTTCGGGTTCTTTAACACATTCCTCGTTAAATTTATCTCTCATGTATCCCAATCTAGAGGTGTTCAGGGACTTCAGCTAAATCCATTACTTCCCAGAGTGCTTAGTTTGGCTCCCTATCTGTCTCTGTAACTAATGCATAGATGACTATTTGTATTGCTTTCTTTTTATTCTCTGTTCACAGATTCTATGCTGAGGTATGGACCTTGCAACTCCTCAAGAGATATAATGCAGCTTTCCAATTAATTCTCTCCTTGCTTTTTCTGTTCAGGTGGGCAGGCATGTCTCTGTTTTTTGGATGATGACCAATTATCCGTAACAATTTGGAAGATTGCCATGTTGTTCCCCCCACTCTTCTTTAAATTTCTCCCAAACATGACTATTCTGCCGTGTTTTTGTTTTTTTTTTCTTTGTGATGCTATGGTGTAACAACAAAAGACTTTAAAGCTTGTTTCTGTGTCAAAATGGGGTTTCAGAGGTATGGATAGTTGTTTAAAAGCCCAGTTCTGGCTTTGCTTTGTGAGATATTTTCCCCTTGGACCCATATAGCTACTTCCATATGCCCTTTTAGAGTCCTTTTGATTCTCATCTGGTTTTGATGTTTATGAAGGAAACAGAGTGATGACCCAACTCACAAGAAATCTTGCAGAAAAAGTAAAAACCTTGCCCTCTTTTGTGTAGAGTTTAAAACTACATACCTACAATATAAACTGTGCAAAATCACAAGGTCTGGACTCATGTTCTTGTTGCTCCTTCGTTCATGTTGTTTCCACAACTGAGGAGCCTGTTTGAAGCCTGATAATGTGGGGAATCAGCAGGGTGCTCGACAAGCAGCAAGCTCTGGCGGTCCTGATATAGTGTACTTTTCACAACTCATCTTTTGAGTGGGCACGCTGAGAGAATCACTGTTGTATCATGGAGTACATATCAACGCAGACACTGAGGGGGGGTAGCTATCAAGGACTAGATGACATGGACGGTGCAGTAAACTTCAACATCAAGGCAAGATACCAGAACAATGTCTCTAGGTGAAGATTTGTCTTACAGACATGGCAATGTAATCTAAGACAAACAGGATCAAAGACTGTGCGCCTCGGGAGGTTTGAATACACATACCGGGTGCAACTGTGTGTGCTTATATTTCCTTTTCTATGTGAAAAAGTGTCATCCTTCTGGATTTGCAAGTGCTGCAGCTCCAAGGATCTAAGGATGTGTAACACTATCCTGAATTATTCCTAAAGTGTAGAATATAAAAGCTGTCTATATGTGTTTGGTTACAAGTCATTTTTAAAACCGATTCACTACATTAAAACAAGTGTTTGAAATGCCATGCAAAACACCTCAAAAAGACTTCAAACCTAAGCTACCTGATAAAATATTACACTGATCATCAACTACACACAAAAAAGAGAACTGTAAGGAAATTAGATTGCATACCTATTTAACCTCTCAAGACCCAAACTCTTTTATGACATTAATGTTTAATTTCTCTTTGCAGCTCGGACTGATTGGAACCTAATAAGAGTAAAATAAATATTAAAAACATTTTATTTTGTTTTATTTTGAAAAATAAAAAAAAATTGCGGTATTCTCTCCCAATTACATAAGTCGGTGCATCTGTGCCTCTTGACACAGGTTAATTCAGTTCAAGACTCATCCTATCTATAATATCCTATCTTTGTGAAGCGGGATTTTCTGCGGTTACAGTGACCAAAACAAAGCTACGGAGCAGACTGGACATCAGGAGCACACTTCGTGAACAATTAAAATTGATTTAATTAAAGGTATTTCATCAAAAATTGACATAATTAACACATGATTAACTGTTTGCCACTCAATTTATCCTCACTTTGTGGTAAATAAATCATTTTTTTTATTTCAGTCTTATTCATTTATAAAACAGAATTTCTTTTTTTTTTTTCCTTTGGTCTTGTGTACCATATTTTTATATATAACACAACAGTCCAGTCCTAATAGAAGGGTTGCGGGGAAGAAAGGAGTATGAAATTCTTGCTGGCACAATATACAATTATGAATTGGTTAATATTGTTTTCTTGCATTCTAAATGCATTTTAAAAGATTTAAGTATTTTAGATATTGACCAATAAAAGCTATATATGACAGCTAATATTGGCTTTTGTTTTGTTTTTTTTATATATATATTTTGACTTTTGATCTTTGTTATTTTGATTATTTAAGAAAAATACTGAATACAAAAAAACTAATTTTTTGGCTATACTGAGGCTGTTGCAGCAACTGTAGAGCTCTTTGTTAAAAGAAAAAACTAAAAAAGATCTTAAAAAGTTAGTAAAATAAAATGTTGAAATATTTAAATGAAATAGAAAAAAAAATCATTTTTAACTTGTGCTGAATGTGACCATTGGAATAAGTGTGTGCTTATTCCTATGGACTGATTTCCTATATGAGACTGGAATAGCAAATTACATATCAAAACAATTTCTGTCTCTCTTTAAATATGTTTCTTTATTGCATCCAAGTCATGTTAGATAAACCTTCTGCAAGTTTCTTTTTGGTGGGCTTTTATCATCACATTTGTCTAAGAAAAGTTAAAACTGAGCTCAACACAGTGCTTTGTAGCACTCACATGGCAATCAGCTCCATCAGTCTGTGCAATTACACAACCTGCGCTGTATCATGGCAAAAGTGTGAGTACAGACTCAGCAGGGTTCATAGCCATTATTTAGGATGGCCCACACACACACATGAACACATTCTCTTCTCCCCCCCAGTGTGATGCTGTATCAGACAGTCAGGCAGGGAGTCAGGGAGCAGTAACGGGGCCATTAGGACTCCCAGGGACCCTATCGATCTCCTCATTGATCCCTCCTTCCTTGGCTGATCCAGACAACCGCGTGGGTTCACACGGCTACCATCTGAAAGAGCCATGAAGTACCACAGACAAGTGCACATAGAGCAGATGAGGAAATATTAAGCGAGGCTTAAAAGTTATCCCTGGTGCCTTG
This sequence comes from Cyprinodon variegatus, assembly GCF_000732505.1. NCBI lineage: Eukaryota > Metazoa > Chordata > Actinopteri > Cyprinodontiformes > Cyprinodontidae > Cyprinodon > Cyprinodon variegatus. Next base: position 928,691 of record NW_015150479.1, on the reverse strand, counting down.
TAAGTACTTCAAAACTCTCAAACATTTTTCATAGCTTGTTACATTCTAATCTAACACATCTGTATATTATCATGATTTAATAAGAAAGGCCAAAAGAAAGTTATTTTGAAAAGGAATAAAAATTATAAATGCCTCAATATTTTAATTTCTTTTCAAAAGAAAACTGAAAAGTGCAGGATGCATATTAATCAGACCCTTCTACTCTGACATCAGTTAAATAAATATCCAGTTCAAATATCCAGTTCACCTTTAAAAATGTACCTAAATAATAAGTAGATGGAAATAAGCTCTACATAGTTTAATCCTAGAATAAAAGAGCTGTTTAATCTCATATAATCTCAATAGCTGTTTAATCTGCTATTTTTAAAGCACATTTAATACACATATTCTCTTAGAAAGACATTAGGCTGGCTAATATCTTATTTGTCCGGCAGATTTTAATTGGTTCATATTAATAAATCGTCTTCAAACTTCAGGGTTTCTTGTAAAGTACTATCGGGATCAGTGCTACACGTACTGTAGGGCCATTTCTCTTTACTATACATATTCTTCAAATTCTGAGTAAGTTTCACTTTAATAATAATAATCAGGTATATTTGTTGGTAACTCCTGATGAAAACTGACCTGTAAGAGGATTAAAGACATGTCTCAAAAAGATAAAAACTGGATGACTTAAAATTTTCTGTTTTGAATTCAGAAAACACAGAAAACAGAGTTATTGCCTCTGGAATGGAGTCTTTGTAAAAGAAGGTGCTTAGTCAGTCACTGTCAGCCACTTAAATGGATTTAAGTGATATTCTAAAAAAAACAAAAAAACAAAAAAAACACTTTGGTCTGTTACTAAACTAACTGTTCTCTCATTCTTCCTTTTGAGCTGAAGAATGTTGCCATCCTAAAGAAAGCCACTTATGGAGTTACTTTACCACTATTTTCTCTAACATAGAAAGTATTCAGTGCTTCCATGTTCCTTTGTGTGTCTGCCTCGGTTTTCTCAAACCGCCAGCTAACCATGTCCAAAGACCCTTCACACTGAGCCTGGTTCTTGCTAGATGTTTCCCTCAAAGTGTGAGGGATTGCTGCAGAACAACACCACAATGCAAGCAAAAGTCTACTGTTGCCACATGCTCATCCAGTAGAAAATAATCCGGCAAAGCCTATGACTCTATGCAATCATCTGCTTTTCATTAAAAAGAAAACTTTTAACTAATCTGTATGATTTAATTGAAATGACTCTGTAAAGAGCCCTGAGATAAAATGTACCGTGAATGAGCTAATTAAGGTGTGTATATATATATATATATATATATTAAACCTGAATTTGTATGTAGTACAGTTAATTTGAAATCGGCACATAAATTGCATATCTCTAGGTATACATAGCCATACATGTAATGCATTTAAAATGCATGTATGTGTAGTTATGTATATGTTTAATCGCTATCTGTATTCAGGATATGCAAATTTAGGGATAGAACCAGTTGACCATTGGCTTCTTCATGCTCCCTTTTACAGAATCTTTGGAATTGGAAATGTTAGGTTTTTTTTTTGTTTTTTTTACTGATTATTTTTACTATACATTTCAAGTGGAAAAAAAAACATATTATAAAATAAACAGTGGCACTGTATAAATACACTGATTTGATGTGAATTGAACAGATGTAAGGGAACAGAAAAGAAATATCTTTTATCTTTCCATAGTGGGGTAATTTAAGTGTTTTGGCGGCAAAGGAAATATCTTAATGTAAGCATTATGTTCACACAAACAAAATTTTCAAAAGTTACCACACTAAAAATCTGAATTTAAAATCTGAATAAAAGAATTATAAAACATTCTACAGTAAACAAAAATTTAAATGGTATACTCGTCCTTCCCCTTTTTAGACATAAGTACCGTAAGTATGCATATAATTAATTAAACATAATGTTTGTATTTGTGGAATTTATAATTTCACTGGGTTATCTGAAATAAATTAATTCATTCCTTCATCGTTCTTAGATTACCTCAGGGTGTCTAAACATAAATTATTCAATATTATAATATTTTCATTTGGAAAAAAAAAAAAAAGGAAAGTTATAATTTTCCCTCCACTTCACTGTGTATCTCCTCCCTTCATTGATTCCCTTTTGGAAAAAAAAAAAAAAACATTTTTAACCTCCATCATGCCTCTAATTTGATAAAACTGCAATCTTAAATCATCTCAAGTTCAGTAAAACGATGCCGCTGATGGAACTGGAGTAAAAGATTTCATAAGTGTATAGATGTTATTATAAAGCTCAGAGTATTTATAATACATTTTTAAAAAAACTTGGCCAAAGTATGTAGAATAAAGAGATAATTAGAATTAGATCATTGGATTAAGTAAGACTGGAAGCTTTACTGTGACAAAGATTTTTCCATAAATGCATATTTGAATGACTGCATCAGAAATACTTGAACACCTCAGAATGAGCTCATCAGACTTTCTCAGTGGACTTGATTACTAAGCAGCACAACAGACTCTCCCACTTGTACTAGTAGCAGTGGTTGAATAAAAGATAATGCAACAGTGCCCCAAGTGGAGCATATATGCAACTTCATTCAGTTCTCCCCACCATTCTTACACAAACTGGGATTTATGTACATAAATGCACCAGGATTAGTTAAACAGTCAAATATCTGATATATATTGAGTTAGTGACCATATAATAAGTGAAGTTGTGTACTGCTGAGTTTACAGTCTTACCCTGAATGATGATTGGGGTGGCAGGTCCTCATCAGGGTCCATCTGATTAATATCCGGCCCTTCACTCCTTTCCTCACAACTAATGGCTCCCTGCCTCATCCTGTCTAAAATTATCATTCAATAATGAGATCTAAAAGAAGGTGTGTGTGGCTGTGTGTGTGGCATGGTGGTGTGGATTCAATTTATAATCTATGTGGCAATTTTTCAGCAATATGCAAAACTGCTTAAATAATATTCCCTAAAAAGTTTAGCAATAAAAAAGCCCATTACCGTGGTAACTCCAATGACAAAGTAATGGTTAGGAGTTTGAGGAAATGATGAAACAATATTCCAGATGACTAGGGCTGTACAGTGGATACGTTGTTGCAATGTTGATCGTTACAATTTTTAACATGGAGTTTGCATGGTTCCCCTGTGCAGGCATCTGGCGATTACTGCTTTTCCTGCTACAAAGAAGCAGATAGATGATATATACATAGAAAGTTTTAGATGACAACAGCAGAAGGGGCATTTTTATCTTTTAAAAGTATACTTTTTAATATAAAATGAATTTATTGAAATCTGCTTTCACCATTTATTGCTAGAAATTAAAAACAAACAAAATATATATATAAATTTATATATTTTTTTTTTTTTTTTTTTTTTTTTTTTTTTTTTTTTTTTTTTTTTTTTTTTTTTTATTAAATCTTTTGGCATATGCTTGTTATATGTACATCACTGGCCGGAAATTCATATGCGTTTAACATAAAAATGTCATAAGATATAGAGTAATAATAAAAAAAAAATACAAAAAAATATAAACCAGACCAACCTTGTTTTCTTTACTATCATGTTTTAGAGGTATATTAGCTTACACTTAATTTTTTTTATAAACAAAGGAGAGAAAACAAGGGGCTTTCTAATAATCCTCTCCATGATTCCAGGTATTCAATAGTGCTTTTAAATTGTTCTTTTACAACAGCTAAATAAACAAGTAGATCCACCAACACTTTGCAAGCTGCAGATATAGACATTGTGTTTGTAACCATCAACAAGCTTACTGCTGGATTTTGACCATTCTTCTTACAAGAAATTGCAGAGCTGATTTAGACAGTTCCTCGATACAGCTTTTAAAAAGGCTGTGTCAAAAAAGGCACACATCAATTAGCTTTAGTTTTCAGTTTAAAAAAATTTTTTGTGTGTGTTTTAGGGAGGAATATTTGCAGAGTAAACTTTTAAAGTCAGTACAAGTTATAACTTTCTAACTTATGCCTTTAAATAATTTGAATGAAGACTGTACAATGTTTTTGTCATCTGGGTCATGGCAGAAACAAAATGGGCTTAAATTGAAGGCAACAAGACTTTTGCTTTTTTTAAAAACAAAAACAAAAAAACAATGAAATATAAAACCAAAAGTCTGGTTGTTTTCAATTTGTGCCTCTTTTTTGTTTCTTTTGCAGCTTTTTAATTATCATTGCAATCAAATGAACTTTCTGCATTTAACCCATGCCCTTGGAGAGCAGTGGGCTGCCATTGTGCAGCACCCGGAGAGGAGAGGGGGTTAAGGGTCTTGCTCAGGGACCCAGAGTGCAGACTGTAGATCGAACACAGAACCTCTGGATTCCAAGCTCAATATCCTAACCACTAGGCCACAGTCCCCTGCAGACCATGACCAAAATGACTAAGAATTTGCAACGCATTATAATTTGGTAATGATATCCTCATCTTGGTGTAGGAATAGTACATTTTCTTGAAATCTTGCAAATTACAGACCTTGGGTTCAATCTGAAATGCAGATAACAAAAACAGCATGTGATCAAGTCGATTATTAAGTGCACAGAGTGGGACAGATCATTCTGAGAGCTCAAAGCCAGCTTTTCAGCAAAAGACTCGGGAAGGCTAATTTGACTCTTGATTCACTATTACAAAGGAGAGAAAAAAAATCTGAGCCCAACTTTCAGAGCATATCCAGGAGCCTTTGTGGATGAGATCATCTGTTTTAAACCCCCACCCCCCCAAAAAAGAAAAAAATGTATGTATATAAAACCACTAAAAGAGTCCCTCTGGGACTACTCCAGTGCAAAGAGAGAAACTTGGTGATACTTTAAACCAAGTCATTGAGGGTGACTTGGTGGATGAAGAATCCTTCAGAGGTCTCTTAGTCAGACTTGGATGTCTTGTCCAAAGGTCTCAAGTTTGCCATAACCACAATACAACCTTTGGTAACAGAACTCATCACTGCCACCTTATCAGCCTCACAAAGAACAGCATTGAAAAGGCAGAAATGAGATAACCTAGGATGAAAGTTGAAAGTAATCTAAAATGCAGGAATGCTCATTCCAAACATCACTCTACAGAAGAGAGTGGCGTGATCTGAACATCACTACTTTGCCAGCAGACAAAGATAGATGCACAGTATAGATGCAAAGATAGATGCACAGTGGTACTCAAAACAACCAAACATCTTTAAGGTAAGGTAAGGCAACCCAAGCCATGTAAGTTTTTTATTGCATATTTCAGTTGCAAGACAATTAAATACTGTAATTGAGAAAAAAAAAAAAGAAAAGTACTTTGTGGTAGCTTAAAGATAACATAAATAACTTAATAAAATAATAGTTAATAAATAGAATATGAAAAATTCCTGTTGTTTTTATGCTTTTGCATGCAAGAGCATTGATGAAATGGAAGGAAGGAACCAGGAATAAGTCGGATTAAATCAGACAGTCCATGTAGAGGCAGACTTGAAACTGGTGATAAAGTCAGAACCAGACTTGATATGGTATTGCAGACACAACCGAACTTGACTAGATGTTGCAGAGAGGAAAAACTTGGCTCAAACCTGCAGTGAAGATTTGATGTAGCTTGAGGCAGCACAGAGGTTCAGATGAGGCTTAAAGCAGCACAGGATCAAATGTGGCTTCATGCAGCAGCTGTCTCAGTAAGGCGGAGCAACAGGAAATGGCAGAGCAACAGTTTACTGGGGAACAACTCGTGCAGGCAATGAGATGAGACATTCTGGCAATGAGTAGACAGAGAGGCAGGTATATGAAGAAGGGAACAAGGTGAAATGACTTAGAAGCAATTACTGGCAGCATCTATGAGCCAAAACACTGCATGCTGTAGGTCTTAGCAGGAGGGAGCCAGCAGAACCCTGTCGACTGCAAAAATTAGGGACAGAATCTGCTGGACATGGAACCAGGCCGGCTCCGGCCCTTGGCTGCATATTAAATGAACTGGACCACCTGGAACAGGTCTGAGTTAATGCCAGAAATGCTCCGCTTCTAAAGCAACTGGATAGTTCCTAGTGAAAGGGACACAGTAAAAAGCTTTCTCAACACTCTGCAGGGGGTGGAGAACGCCTCATGAAGCCAATGTTCAACACAAATCGGAACTCTCCTCTGCAGCACGCTGGAATATGGCTTCGCAGGAAGGATGAGAAGTGTTATCTCCCTATAGTTGGAACAATCCCCCACCTTAAAAAGGTGTATTGATCATGACAGCCCAATCACATCCAGAGTACTTAGTGCGAATCTCATCCACCACTGAAGACTTGGTACCATGGAATTTTTTTAAACACCTCAGTGAACACAGCCTGGGTGATGAGCAAGAGAGATCCCAAGCACCTTTTTTCTTCTTCCACCACAGAAGGAATGCCAGTGAAGTTGAAATCCTCAAAGTATTCCTTTCTCTGTCAAACAAAATCCTCATTAAAGGTCAGCAATCCTCTGCTACTACTGAAAACAGAGTTAGCAAAGCACTGCTCCAGAAGCACTGGATAGTTTCACTGAATCACTTTAAGGCAAACATAAAGTCAACTCACCACTAAGTCCTGACCAGCGGAAAGCCCCTCCCCTCTTTTCAGCCAAGTGTCCAAGACATGCGGCCAAAGGTCAGAAGATACGACTGCAAAGTCAATCATCAAGCTCCAGTCTAGGGTGCCCCGGAGATTAACTCAACTATTTCTAGCCAGTATTGCTCCCCCTCCTGCACAAGCTCAGGCTCCATCCCCAGTGAGTTGACATTTCACTTCCCCAGAGCCACTTTAAGCAACAGTGGATCAGGGTGCCGAGTCTCTGACTACTGTCCACTACTATTCGCACCGGTCTCTCATTGTTCCCCCTGCCGGTGGTGGACACACTTGGCCAAGCTGGGTCCTACAAGGAAGAACCAGAGCCTGTGGCGACCACCAGGTGCCCACCAAACAAACCCCAACCCCAGGTCGTACTGGGTGATGTTATGTGCCTTGATTTTGTGGTTATTATAAGGGCTGCTTGAATGCTCCTTGTCTGACCCATCACCCAGGGCCTGGATTAGCAGGTAGCAAAGAGGTGGGATATAATGCATCTCACACCTCACTCAGCTACCCTGCCTTTATTTTGCCTCAGCTGTTCCATATGTCCTCTGATTAGCTCCTCTGCTTCATTTGTCATTCTCAACCCCTACGTAAGCTGACTGGTATTCTTTGTTTATGGGTGGATTATTCAGTTAAACTGCAATTTACTTAATTTGACTGTTTCATTGCCGATATCTGTTTGTGTCAGTATTGTAATTCCTGTTTATTTTAGTATTAAAGAATATTCACTTCATCGCTGCCTCTGAGTCAACCTGCATTTTGGTTCAGTTCAAACCAGACAAGTACAGTACAGTAATTTTTAACCATTCAAATATTTACTCTGATAAGGTTAGTTTGTCCTATTAAAAACCTTTGAATCTTACAACTTTTAAGCAGCTAATACCCTTCATTAGACCCCCCTTTCTGTAAAAAAGAAAAGTTTTTTATTGGTCTGTTGTAACACATACATTGTCAAAGTTTTATTTGGTGTAACTAGAAAATCATTAATAATAGTAGAACAAAAACTTGACAGCATATGTTTTTCATATATATTTAATCTAATGAATTTTATTGAGTGCATTGTGCTACTAAATAAATTACTGTCGCAAGAGTTCTCACAGCTTTCAATGTATAATTATATGCTTTAAAGTGATCATCACTGCTAAAATACAGCTTCAGCCATTGACCTTATTTAAATGGGTAGAATGAAATAACATCCCTTTGAGATAAGATTGCTTATCTACAGTATAACCACTGTAATGACACAAACAGTGAAATCACTCCAAGGCCTAATACATTCCTACTAGAAAGATGAAACTTCCCTTGCACCATGGTATGCACAGGCAGGAAACTTCATCATCATTGCCTCGTTGGAAGCCTTGGTTTATGTTTTCTTTCAGGGTAGCTCAAATCAGTCCAGGACCAGTGTGATAGCTGCTCTAAAGATGAAAGAAAACATCATCATAATCTTGAAAACAAAGTCAAGTTTCTGTGCTATTAAATGCAGAGCAGGTTTGCATCTGTCGTGATCTTATATGCTGCAGAATGTGGGCATCAGCAAGTGATATAACTTGCTGAGCAATAATTAATGCCTTATCTAGACTTAATTCTTGCAAGTTCCTGAAATAATCTAGTTGAGTTCAGACTGCCTTTGCGAAACAGTTTATACTGTTTGATTTTTTTGTTTTTGTTTGTTTCTTTCTTATTATCTTATATAGCCCAGGTCGTACGAAAACTCCTGGTATTTCTTTGGGATGTCATCCACCAGATCTGACTCGGTTTAAGCTCCAACCCTGGCAATTACCTGGAACTTCCACAAAATTCCATTATTAAAATATATAACAGCATTAAATTAAAACCAAACAGCAGTCTCACCTTCATACACGCCCCTCTTCAGAAAGAAATAAACAATCTGTGCTCTTTGTTCAGTAATAATAGAAAATTCTATAAGTCTCAACAGAACAGAATGATTTATAACATGATTAATTTACACATAGGTGGTTCCCGTTAACCAAGCAGATAACACGTGAAAGCTATTGGTTGCACTATTGGTTGATATTTATTCTGAAAGAAGGGGAGCTTAATATACATGCACGCCACATTTTTATTTATAGAAACAAATATTTTCCTTCCACTTCACATTTTTTTACACCACTATGTGTTAGTCTCTTACATAAAATTGCAGCAGTGCAGAATAACAATCATAATCACAATATCAATGCATGCAACATATAGTCACACGTAAATGCCACATTGTATTACTATTTTAGGCAGATACTTTATTGAGTAGCTGAACAGCACTCTGATATGAATGATAACGTTTATTGAGCCAACAAGGGGTGGGGAGATTTTATTCACATTACCTAACCATTCATAAATATGAAATTATTTATGACGGGTTAAATAATAATAGCATGTGATTGTGTTTCCAGTAAACTAATAGCAAGGTGCTCAACTTGAACCTGATAAGCTTTGTGGGAAAAGTTTTTCATAAATTCTAAAACTCTTAAAACATGCATTAATGTTTTCTGCAGGATCGTGACGGCAGCAGAAAAAACAGCTACATTCGTTCTTCTTGTCTGTTCAAAGTGCAGTCACATATCCCATTCATGGGTTTAGTACTGTTAACTCCTCTAAGCTTTCTTGTCATCAAAGAATGATTAAACAGTAACAAGCAACGCGTCTCCATGACAATGCTTAGCCCTTTGAGTTTGCATCACTTTTTATTTAAGAATATGACAACTTAATTTATAGATTAGGATAAACAAATATTAGTAAATAAGAATATACTAATCATAAAGGGGCAACATTTCTATAATATAAGCATTGGTCCCTATAATCAAAATCCCTCAAATTTAAATTGATAGATATACCAAATCCATTCAGAGTGGTTAGAGAAGCTAGATTCTGTTCTAAATGGTTAATGAGAACATGTTTATGGAAAAATTACCTTCTGAACCTTATGTTGTGCAAAATCTAAGATTTTATAAGCACACAACACTTCAGCCTAGTATCTTTGTGTCGCTGAGAAGTTCAGATGCATTTGACACATTAGAAATGCAAAAAAAAAAAATCTGCATTTGTTTGTTTATTTCCATTTTTTAAAAGGTACCATGAACATGAACATTAATCTTAAAGGATTATATGCTTTATGCCAGACTATAGCTTTTAGAGCAATCATTCATCTGCTGTCCCTCACACCTTGAACTGTGATACATTGACTGTTTTTTGCCGGATAAAAGAGTCATGCCAATTAATCAAGGTAATGCCAGCTCACCTGTTTGTTTAAAATGTCCTTTTTTATTTTTATAAAGCTTTAAATGCTGGATTGTTTTAAACTATTTTGGTAGGTTTCTGCATATAAAAAGTTTTTTTTTTGTTTGTTTCTTTCTTTTCAATTCATCTGTTTAGATGAGGTGTCATATTACAAACAATATTAAATAGTTAAAAAAGTTACGTATCTGATTCTTTTTCAATGATAAACACATTTGATCTGTCAATTATGATATTTTGGGGTTTATATTTTCATGGCTTCTGAGAGTCAGCAGGTAAATAGTTGTCTTATTTGCCTTTAGCCAGCATTATATACCTACACAAAAGTAGAGTATGTAATGCAGATTAGCAGGGAAATGTTATATTTCGAAGCATTACAATGCAATTAGCATAGACAATCGCTGAACAAATTAATATGCTGTGACCCTTACAGCCTCTGAACTTAGGGGAAGTAGATGTATCTGATTTGGGATCCTAAACTTGCAATTTAGCTGACTGGCTTCTATCTAGTAAAGTACATCATGCTTTAAAAGGCATCAAAAAACAACAACAACAAAGAAAAAAAAAGTGCTAGCGTGCCTTCTTGCAGAACATTATACATGTCTAATAGTGTCTGCCTTGGGTTTTTTTTTTTTTTACACAAAAATATCTTTTACATTCAATTAATAAGATCATAAGGAACATTCATATCTTTGATATAAGATGGAGCTTGGCCATTTAAGGCTTTATATGTGAGATGGAGGATTTTAAATATATTCTGGATTTAACAGGAAGCCAATGAAGAGAAGCCAGGGTTTTAATTTTCATCAGAACTCTGGCTGCAGCATTTTGGATCAGCTGAAGGCTTTTAACTACAGTTTATGGACTTCCTAATAGTAAAGAATTACAATAATCCAGCCTTGAAGTAGAAAATGCATGGACTAGTTTCTCGGCTTACCCCCTGGACAGGATATTTCTGATTTTTGCAATATTCTAGAGATGAAATAAATTCTTGAAACCTATTTGATATGGGATTTAAATGACTTTAAATCAAAAACAACACCAAGATTTTTTTACTTTATTATCTGAGATCAATTTAATCCCATCCTTATAATTAAAGGTGCTGTTTCATTTGCTATCCACCCTTTGTTTTAACCAAACCACAGGCATTATCTCTGCCATACTTATGACCCAGACTTGTGTTAATATACAACCAAGCAGGGAGGATCATTGCAGCCACTTCCTCTTATAACTAAGGGGGCAGAGCTACTCAACGAGACATGTACGGTATCTATTTAGTGGTGAGAGCTTTTGAGCGTGTTCATTTATGTGAATGCACCATTGTCATCAGAGAACACCTCCAGCCTGCAGTAAAGAAGCAATCATGGGTGTTAAGAAGCAGCTGTTGTCCTTCAGCCGCATGTCCCTCCCTTCAGTTGGATTCGTGTTAACCTGCATTGGAGCCTACCTGGTGTCCCAGCAGGCAAGATATGATGGAAGGATGGTCCCTGTTTACGTCATGATTATCTTTGGCTTCCTGGCCATGCTCATTGGGATGTTCTGGACCATCTGCCACACCATGAAGAGCAAGTTGTACAACAGAACTAGAGTCAACAGTCACGAGAGGCAAATCCAAATCTTTACAGTTGAGAGGTGCAGCAGACGGTAAATTCTCATTGATTTAAAAATATATTGCTGAAATGTTCTTTTATTACATTTGAATATAAATGGTGTCTTTAAAAACACAAACTCCCGTTTGAAATGTATACCGAAAAACCAATTCTATCCTAACTCGGATCTTCTCTTCAGCAGGCCAAGCTCCTTCCCTCCGTCATATGAAGACTCTCAGAGTCCCAGCCAGGTCACTCCCAGCACCCTGCATGAAGTGGTTGTATCAGTTGAAGGAGCTTACATGGTTTGGGGTCTTGCACCTCCACTGTACACCGAGAACAGTTCAGAGAGCCCAGACTGCAGGTGGAGCTGGGAGCACCCGCCTCGATACAGTCTGGTGGAGCACACTGAACCTCGACAGACTGATGCATCAGAGTGAAGAGAAATGTTCTTTCTACACTGAAGGAGAACCTGTTTTTTTAACTAAATGTTCAAGAGTGAGGATTGCAGTCCAGGAGAGTGCTACTAAAAAAACAAAAACGATGGATACGACATCTTTTGACTTTGCTCTACTGCAAAATGACAGAGCCTGCAGCGTCCGCACCCAGTCTGCACAATCTCAGTGGACCCATTGATCTGGGACTTCACAGGGTAAAAACCTGTTGCTTTGGAGTGAAGCGTGTCCAAATGTTAATAGAGGTATTTTGCTTCTAGATTTATAAAGCTTTTATCAAGCAAACTAGCCTAGGCACCTTGTATTTGTAATGTAACCAGTTTGTGCTGGATGTCCATCAGGCCTTCTTGGACACTCAGAAGCTACCATACGGGAACTGAAAAACACCAGTACTGGTTAAATCTAAGATGTTTTACAGAGTAAAATCAGAAAAATACTTAAAGATGTTGCACAGATGTGTTTAGAGTATATTTAGATGGTCTCAGACTCATTTCAGTGTTATTTTTATATATAATTCAATTTTTTTTGCTGTAGTAAATGAAGCAAAAATGAATTTATCTAAGGCCTCTTCTATATTAAACTAAAATTCCTTTACCAAAAAAAAAAAAAAAACTCAGACCAATTAATTTAAGCTACAATTAACTTGACTTGCAATTAAATAAACCATACATAACTTAAATAAAGTAATTCAAAACATGCAATTATAATTCTCAACACCAAATATGATCAAATATGTTCAGCTTTTAACCCTTTTTAATATAAGCATAACGAAAAAAAATCTATTTTTAAACCATTATTTTTCAGTGAAACATTGATCATTATTTTTAAAACTAAAATAAATATGGAGAGACCAATGCTGAAATGCAGGAATGTAAAATAAAGTTTTATTTGTTGTATTTTGGGCACCCTCTGTCATGTCTTTAATTTTCTGATCTTTATGCTGCATTATTTTGCTATGTTCTGAAATAGAAGATTTGTAAATTAAAATATACTTTTATAAAAAAAATATATATATAAATAATTTAACTTCTGGCTGCTGTATTTTTTTTTTATTTATGTCATTTATCCATGCATAAATTCAGATTCAAAACTATTTTGTTTAATATATCAATTTAAAAAAATGCATCCATGAGAGAAATTAAACTAACATCTTTTTCCTCTAAAACATCTGACTTTTAAAGACTCATTGGTTGATCAAAGCAAAAAACTAAACAAATATACATAAACATGCATAAACAAAACAAAAATAACAAAAAAAAAAAAATTTCCTCTGTATGAGCTTAACACCCAACATAACATTTGGCACTCTGTTCAAGACCATTAAATATATGGCTGACATAGAGAGCTGTAACTTTAAAGTTAATTTTAAAATAAAAAGTAATCAGTGCAGAGGTATTGAAACAGGATTGGTGTGCAAACTGTTTTGTCTTTTTCAGCTAAGGAGTTTTGAATCTGTTAGAGGGTATTTTTTTTATGTGTGTAAAAATAGTGTTACAATGATCTAATGATAGGAAACAAAACCACCAAATAACAACTTTACGTTTTTGCTTTGAAAATAAACTTTTTTTATTAATGTCTTTTTTTTCTGAGAGGATAAAAACTGTTTCTGAATACAGAGAGAAGGATAAGGGAGAATAAGAAAGCCAGAAAAGATGAGTTTGACACAAATATAGGTGCTGATTTCTTATTGCCTGCAAAATATTCTATTTTTGACCAAGTTGTTGTTGCATTAAAAGGCTGCAAACAGTAAAAAAATATATGAGTCATGAGGTCAATGGCAATATAAGCTCAGCAGAGTTTCTAAAGAAACTTTTATGGAATATTTTCTGTTGGGTCTTTCAGGATAGTGTCATTTAGGTCCAAAACACCTGATGGAACACTTTAGCACAATAAACATTCAAGTAAAACAGTAACCAACATTTTTATAGCCAACATGTTTCTTAGAACATTATCAACGTGTTTAAGATGCCTATTTTCTTAATTACATGACTACTTTTATGATGATTTAGTTTCTAATTTGATTATGTGTAAGAATTCATCTTAAAAAGGTCAGTTTGAAGGATTGAAGCACATCTAAAGATAAGTAACATCACCAACAACTCATAGCATCATAAAGGAGTCAGAAGGAGCAATAAGCTGTACGGACAGATAGATAATGTATGAATGGCTGAGTGAAAACATCCTTTCGGATATCCACTGGCATTATCCTCAAATCAAAATGACGGCAATCAGGGTGTTTATGACATCCTGCTGTCTGCATCTCAATGGAGCGGTATAAAGATCAAACCTCATAACTTCTTATCAGAACACAACAGCTTCAGTTTGTTTCCTGCTTGACTGGAAAACATGTGCTGTTAAAGCACAGTGAACATGTCTTATCAATGGGGAAACTTTGCTGATTTACAAAAATGCTAAAGGGCAACATGGAAAATCTCTGAAATATGTGTTTTTAATTTTCCAAGAAGACAAACAATACACATTAAAAGGTTGATTTGCATGACAAGAGATTATTATTTTTTTAATGAGAAAAAGGATATAGTTGAATAGTTAAGAAAATGTAATTTTTTCTTCTTTAAGGATCACTTTGCCTTAGAAAATAATCGGTTTAGAATAACACATTTTGCAGTTCCATTTGCTTTACTGACTGCTCCAATGGAAATAATTAAAAATATTTAAATCCTTTAGGGAAACAATAGAAAGCAATGAAAATTAAACTAAAAAACAAAACAAAAAATTTAGAAGTTTGCAAAGAAAACAATCCAGAAACAAAAATATTCTGTCTTAAGGTTTGCATTTATTGTTAACATAATTTCCAATATTTATCAGTTGCATTATTTAATTTCACCTTTCAGTAACTGATTATCACAGTGGAGAAAAACAAACATAGATTTGTGGCTGACAGCATGTTTGTCTTTAGGAGACAATTTCCAACAGAAATAAAAAAAAAAAATCCTCAGGTTATTTCTTATTTAGGGGAAAGTGAAAAACTAAGCTGAAGCTGCAAGAAATGCAAGAAAAGTACATATATATTTTATGAGTGTGAGCAGGTATGCATATATTGTGTGTGTGAGTGTATATCTCCCTTTTATCCTTTTAGCTCATGTGATGACGTTTGGGCCACGGCGTCCTGTCCTTTCATGAATGTTGGAGATCTTCAGGGCGATGGCAATGAGAGGACCCAGAACCACCTGGAGAGGGAAGTCCAGAGTTATTATAACAAAACATCATCTTCTAACATTTCACAATATCACTATTGTTCAGGGCATAACTCCTCTTCAATACACCAAAAAAGATAAGACCATTAAAAAAATGTACCTTATGTTTCGTTTATTCATATATTGAGGATCTTTATTGTTCAAAATAGACATAACTGAGAAACGTTAACTTCTAGTCATACAATACTTTGTTCTTTTAAAATGTATTAAATAGAAAATAGAAGGGCTGCAACTAACGATTGTTTTGGAAATCGATTAACTGTCGATAATTTTTTCGATTAGTCAATCAATAATAGCCAAATGTTCCTTAAAGAAAACTTTTTACAAAATTAAACCAGGAGAATCTAAAACTTTTCTACTTGAGGAATTCTGGATTTTGCCTATGGACGGATTAAATTGTTTATTTTTTCTTAAATGCAAAATTTTTACATATTATTTTGCAACTTTTATACAATTACTGCTTTAAGTGGGTCGTTCTGTCAGCTAAAGTTATATTTTACAGTCTCTATACTTCAGTAAACGATTAATCGATTACTAAATTAGCTGACGATTATTTCAATAATCGGATTGCATGATTAATCCGGTTAATGTTTCAGCTCTAAAAAATAAATAATACTATTTTTAGGATAAAACAAAACTATTAATTTATAAAAGGCTTTTGATCAATTTTAAATTACATACATTATTTCTCTTTTAACACATATAATCAAGTCATTTTTAAATGGAGCTTTCTTGTCTCACCTATTCATAAACTAGTCCAATCTATGCTGCAGATCCTGTATTGGCACCATAATACCTCAGTCAGGGACCTAGTTACCTGGACCAACACCGATTAAGCATTAAGCATTCTTGACCTTACATTTCTGGTGATTGCATAATTAGAGGCTTGAACTCTTATGCTCCATGTCTTGATAAGGAAAGGCCACAAGTTTTACTGCAACCAAGCACAAAACTAAACAGAGTAGAAAGATTTCTGAGAAGATAACCTGGTTAAAGTTAGAGAAACTCCAAACCTTATATCAGGATTTCAGACAGTTTTGTCTGGTTTTGTTACACAGAGCAGACATTTATTAGAGACATAGAAATAATCGCAGATTAATTTAAAGATCCATTGCAAGTCAACAAGCACTTCCCAAGTCATGTGAAGTCGTGACTTTGTCTGAAATGTCTTACGGCTGTTACATTTTTATATCAGTAATCCACACAGTACTCAAAAACTTAAGCACAAGACCAAGATCTAATGATCTGAAGAATCTCTAATCTGGTTGGATAAGCAGGATTTTTAATTGTGGGTGTTCTGAAAGATAATTTTTACCTATCAGGCAAGCAGCTGAACGATTGCATGCTAAGGTGGTGTGAATAAAACAGATTAAAAGAATAAGATACCAAATGACGCTGAACAGTCACTGTGACTTCAGCTTTACAACAGCTAACAGTGTTTACATACTTTGCTCAACACAATAAATTTTTTTGTATTTTTTTAATAGATTTTAAACAATCTAAGTTTGATTACCAACGCTTATATACTACAGTATACTCCATATACCTTTGTATCTACAGTAAAGATTCACGTTAGAATTATTATATATTATTTTTGTACACCAGAAGCATAATTTCTCATTTCCCTTAACACCAATTCACCTGTGGTGGTTGCTTGTTTGTTTTGTTTTTTTAATTCAGATGACTGCAGCTATGGGCAACTTTTACTGAGACGAAATTTCTTGTTTCCATTTTCCAAACATCGAAACACACGTGCCTCTTATATTTCCTACTTTAGAAAGGGATTCAGGGGACACAGTTTTTTTAATCAAACATGTAACAAAAAGTGTTTTACAGAAGTTGGTAAACAGACTGACTTAAAAACAAGTAAAAATCTGTCTTATATGTGGGGTAACTGATGAAATGCAATTTTAAGATAAGTGAAAAATTTAAAAAGAAAACATAAATAGATATTTACACCACAAATAAAAAGTTAAAATAAATTGATCAAACATTTGTGATAAAGTCATAAAATATTAATCCTAATTTGCCAACATTTTTGTTTAAAAACAATAATATAGCCATAAAAAAAATAAGAAATATGTTAGTGTGAGTCAATTCTGTAATAAATATCAAAGATAAGCACTCTAAAATTCATGTTAAGCACGCATCGATAAGGCTCAATTCATTCATGGGTGCTTAAGTTTTATTAATTCTTTATCTTTGACATAGCCATAACATGTTTTAGATGAGATATTAATGATATCAATCACAAAACAATCCTTCATTATCAGGAAGAAAACACAGTTGTAAAGTGGTTCACCCTTGTGGAAGGTTGCAGGTGGAATTAGGAGAATATACACAGGTCCTTCTACACATATATACAGAACAAATAACTCACAGCCCCCCTACCTGAGTCTCCCTGCTATGTCTCTCAGGGTCTCTCTCAAAGCTTTCTGCATATATACGTATGGTGGCACCCATCCCACCACCGCTCCCACTCATCCGAAACACGAGGCGGGAAGAGTCACTGAAGATAATCCTTATTCCCTTGAATAAAAAATAAATAAATTACAATTACAATTTTTTCTTTAAATAGGAGTCTGAAAAAAAAATAAAATGTAAAGTTGTTTCAAACCAACCAATCTTCTTGGTTAGCTGTATAATCCTAATAACACCACAAACAAGATGAAATGTTCATTCATTAGGATCAGCATCCCTCCTGTTTTCACTCTGATGCACAATAAGAGTAAAAGTCCACTAGATGTCGCTGTCATTGCTTCTTTTGCTGGGATTGAGTTTACAACATATGAATTCAGTTGAAATGTTTTTGACATTTTGATCATTATAGACATGGGTACAGGGCCAAAGCAACTATTTTAATATAATATTTTAATATAAAATGTATTTAGGCTATGATCGACTATTTGGATCTAAGATCTGATGTTGAAGTGAAAACATTTAAAGGACCGTTTGCTCTAATCCTCCTTTCTGCAAATACAGGCTATGGGGTAGTTCAGCATCTAACCTGCATGCTAATATTAAGGAGATACTTAACTTTTCAAAGATTTATCAAAAGCAAAATGCAGCAACAGTTCAGTTCAGTTTTTAAGATCATTAGTGAAGTAAAAGTAACATGGATACATAAACAACTTTCAAACCCTTTTCCTTGCTGATAAACAGACATCTCGGGAAAACTCCAATTCCTCACCGTTATGATAGGAGGAAGGGAGAGTGTATTTTAAAAGACACGGTGATAATGAGAGATGTCCGCCTGACCTTCTCTGTATCTGGGAGTGTGCTGGCTCATCTCTAACAAAGAGCAGCAGTTATCAGTCTGCTGACAGACTGCTGCTTGTGAAAAATACCATCTGCTGGAAAGCTTGCAGACTAAAAGAGGGAAACATATCTGTCATCTACAGCTACAACTTTCAATGTGTTTTATTGGGTATTATGTGGGAATGTAAGATGATGTCTTTATTATTAATTAAACCAAGGACAGAGCAAATTGTAATGGTTCTCCCCTTTGGACTTCTTTTTGAGTTTTCAGTTACTTATGTCATTCTGTTTTATTCGTCATTGGTTTCTTTTCCATCTTGTGTTATATTTAAACAGTGTTATATTTTTTGAGTTACTCTCTGGTGCCTCCTTGTGCCAGTCTCTTCAGTGTCTCCCTGCTAGTTACTTCTACCCACACCTGTTCCCTATTAGCTGATTAGCTCATTCTTTGTTCTGTCCCCCATATATACACCTGCTGTTCAGATCCCCATTTCTGGTGTCATTGTTTTGCTTCTCATGTGGGTTTTCCCCTCATATATCCTGGCTTTTGGTTTTCTGTATTTTGTTTTTGAACATTGCTTCTGTTGCCTTCAGATTTTTATTAAATCAGTAAAAACTCATCTCTGTCTCCTACAGTGTGTTTGGGTCCACATACACAGATATTTAGGAGCTGTAACAAAATATTATCAATGATGATAATGTTGATTTGTTCACCTCACACTTCTCTAATAATTTTTACATGCAAATTAATTTGATAAGATAGATAATTTTTGCATAATTAGTAAACAAAATCTACTTGTGTGCACTGTCATCTTGGTCCACATGCAGTTCTGGTGCATATATCATAAGGATCGAGGAACACGGCAGACAGGTCAGGGGTAAGAAAGTGGAGATATTTGAAGCAGCATTAGGTTGAAAAAACAACATTCCAAGCTTTGAGCATCTCATGCAGGGCTGTTGAATCCATCAACTGAAAATGAGAGGATTGACCTAACCGTAAACCTCTCCAGACAAGGCTATCCTCCCACAGGGCACCTCCATGTTACAAATTACAGAGTGGCAGATAGAAAGCCATCGTTGCAAGAAAGACACATAGGTTCTATTAACGATTTTTGTATTCAGGAAAACTGTGCACTGGATAATTGCTAAATGTTTGGGTCAGAGAGTTAAAAATAGGCAGCAAAAAACATCAAATAGTATACAAGTAGTGTTAGAATAATTTTCTTCATCAGTGAGGGAAAGGCTAATCATGAAACACCAACAATCCAGGAGGAAAAGAAAAGATTTAAGACTGAGGTAAGAATTTGGCAGCCCAGGAGGATCACAACCTTAAATAAAAACAATGTTAAAGAGGAATGGCTTCAATTAAAACATGATAATGTTTTAGAATGTTACAGACCAGACATACCTCTATTAGAGATTCTGCAGTAAAAGCTGCAAAACTGATGCTCAAAGATGCTATCCATCCAGTCTGAATGTGTGTGGGACATTTTGTTAAGTAAAATAAAAATACTTTCTGTTAGACATGAAACTACAGTACTTGAATACAGACCTTTAGCTGCAATTGCAACGAGATTTGTTTTTTAAAGTATCGGCTGTGATTACATTTGAGAAACAGTTGCAAAATGATGTGTATTCTTTTTCTTTCACCTCGAAATATGCTGTACAGTGTCTTGGCCTGTCACAGAAAATCCATATTAAATATATTATATTTGACATTTTAATGTTTCATAAAAGGAACTTGAACCAAAGCGGTTGTGTTAAAAATCTGGTACGAAATTATTTGCGAGACATGAAGAGAATGTCCACAATAGTCTCTGCTTTTATGCTCATTTACAAATCAAATATAACGCAAATGTAAAATGTTTTTTCTTGCAAAATCTGTTTGAATCCAGAAGATAATTTAAAGTTAAATAAAATGATAATCCGCCTTAAAAAGTAACATAAAAAGTTTAAACTAAATCACCTATAAAAAGCTTATCTGGGGAAGGAAAGTCGAGATAACGACTAAAAGAAAAGACGCCAGTGAAATATTTTCCAAAAGCAGACAGCTGAATCTGAGGGTTTAAATCCAGCAGGTCTCTGTCTGAAATGCAGACAATGCCAGATGAATTCAGTAGCCAACAACAGAAAGACTGCCATGCGACTGCAGTGTAAATCCTCCAAGCGTTGTTTGGCACACTCTGTTTGAATGTGTTTGTCTCTGTTCGCCCACTTCCTCCCCCATGTGTGATGGAGACACTGCAAGAGAGACGACAGCTGATATAATTCTGTCCTGGGAGGAATGCGCTCTGTAAAAACATTCGCTTAGGAGCCACTGACTGGGTTGCTGGGGTTTTATTTTTTGGGGTTTCCGACTAACTTGTGGTAATCCTGTATCCGCTTGTATTTTTGCTTTTGCATATAGAGGCTGAAATGTTTGGTGAGAGTGGGCATACATGTGGGATGATATTACCCAAAATAGGGCAGGAAGTAAACCTTGCAAAACAAGGTTGAGGGTTAGAAGTTATTGTAATGTTAGTTTTTTTAAGAAATGCCCAATGATCCTATGTTCATCTCCTAAACAAGAACTGAGAAATTTGACTGTGAAAACCTGAAAGAAAAGAAATGAGTTAAACAGATAAAAATGTTAATAAGCAAACATTTTGGCAGTGTTTGTGGGGACCTAAACTACATGTTATGTGTGAATAGAGAGTTTATGATATAAAACGACAGATAAGATGTTCATATCTAAACATGGCGCCTCGCAGTGGGTGGTCTGGAGGATGAATGGACAAAGAAGAGGGAATCAACAAACATAAAGTAATAGAGGTATGAGACCCTTCTATGTCCATTTAGAATTTTATTGTATTTTTCAAACCTTATTTTTTTTCTCCAATACCATAGAAATGTTTTTACAAACACCATAAAATGAAGTATTTTTCATTTTACTTTTTTTCCTGAAATTTTTAATATTCTTTTAATTTAGTAGTAAAAGTTATCTCCATTTTGGTGCCATTAACTACTAATTAAAAGCAGTCTTCCAATGTGCTACCATTGAAAAAAAACAACTTTATTTCTATTTTTTAAGAATTTGTCAGTTTTAGTAACACTGATTATATCCTTATATGGCAGCTAATAATGGTTGGGATACATGAGGCTGCAACTGAACCTTGTGCTCTTAAAATGAATGTGTTGAATGCAAAAACAACAAGACTTGTAATTTTTTATTAATATGGTGAACTTAATGGTTCTAGTTTTAACAGCCCCTGTGGTGTGTTACGCTACCATAACTTTAAGAAAAATACTAAAGTTATGGGATTTTAGAAGAACAATGAGTAAGAGAAAAGATAAAAAAAAACGTCTGTAAAACTCTTTTAGTATCTGAAAAAAAAACAGATTATAAATATTAAATATTTTTTCAGTGTTAGATTTAGCGAACCTTTTCAGCACAACTTGTATATTTTGCCAAAGACCATTACAGGTTATACCGAAACATAAAAATGTATAAAGATAAAACACCTTTATTATTATTTCCTATTTGTATATTGCAACAATGATTTGTTAATCTTCCTTCTGAAATGCAAAAAAAATAAAAATTTCCTCTACAGATCAGTTTTTATGTCACATGCAAGATTTGGAGCAGTTCTGTGCTGACCTGGTTCCGAGCGACTGTCCCGTCCACTGGGTCAATGTACTCAAAGTTCTCGGCCCGCTCCACACTGTAGACATGGTCTCCCACAGCAAACTTCTGACTGCAGAAAGTCTTGTCAGAAATGACCGTCTCCAGGTCCCTCATCAGGTAAAAGGCCGCACGTGGGTCCAAGCCTTCATAGTCAAACCTGAAAATCAGAGACAATTGCAAACGCACAGATTTAAAACAGGTATTTGTATTTTTAGAAAACAAAATAAGAAAAACTTAAGCAATGGTGATCAAACAGTTTTAAAGTTTTCATTAAGTTTTAATTCCTAATGAATCTTCAGATCTGGCCAACTTTGCACTATTTCATTAACAACACATTTAATTTATCTTATTTTGTCTTTAAATTCAATCTGAAATTAAAGAAAGAAATAGGAATTAATATAACTAATGGCTAACTTATTGTTCCAAAATGAGATATTCTAAAATCCATTAAAAGGCTAGAGATTATCAAAAAGTTGATTCGTGAATGACGTATCCTTTCTGGAAATGTTGACAGATGTTTTGAAGATCATAGTCCTTATCCTAAATCCTTTTTCTTTGCCAATTATATCTCATGGGAAATGTTCATTGTTTATAAAAGCTCTTTGTGGGAACATAAAGTACAAATCTGCAGTAACTATCAGTGGAAACTCTGTAGAAACACTGGGGAGATGATCACTGGGGAGAGGGTGAAATAAGGAGAAATGTATGGGCACAAACATCAGTCATATACTGCATGTTTTTTGCTTTGAAATCAGAATGTGTAGTTATATTTGAAGTTTTTCACTTCCTAAACCAACATGTTTGAGAATTTTATCTTGGTGCATCCATAAAAAGAGTGTGTGTGTATTAAAAGGTTTGCATTTGTAAATAAAAACAAGGTGCAAACTTTTTACACAATAAATTTTTTTGAGCAGTTTCATTTTTATGCTTTTATGGTCTAATGACAAATAGAAAAAAATCTATGTATCATGCTCAATGTTCAAGTTATCGGACTTGCATGTAAGTTTCAATATGTTTGGGTGAATTTTGGCCGCTGTTTCTTCTTCTTATCTGATCTGTCAATGTCAATTATAATCTGACTATCCAATCAAAGAACAAAAGAGTTTGGCATTCAGGTTGACCTAAACTGCAGATCCTGGAAGAGGTACATCATTACAATATTTTTCTAGTTTGGAGTCGGCATCTTATTTTCAGTGAATGCAGCATTACTTAATTTTTTTATTTTTTTTTTGCAGAGGTTTTGCGTTACCCTTGGTTTTTTGGCCATTTCATTGCATTCAGTGCATTCACGTGATTGTTAAGCATTTGCATCCGTCAGACACTGATAACAGTGGCAGCTGTGTGAAAAGCAGCTTAAAATGCAATATAGCAAATATATTCAAAACTGTGCTTAAAGGAAAGTCTGCACTATTAAAAACTTAAGATACTAGCATTAGCTAAAAAAAAAAAGTATTAATCATGAAAAAATTTAATAAAATGCATCTGGGGATTTCAGAAATATATATATATATATATATATATATATATATATATATATATAGTTTTTCTCTGGTGAATTCAGTTTTGCAAAAGCATTAAAGTCTAATAAACATACAATCTTCTCCTAAATTATAGTTTTTATTTCAAATGATACAAATTATTAACAGAACATTGTGTAGGCAAAAGTGTACTTTTACAGCAATTACAATTCTAATATGTTAATATAATATATTTGATTATGTAGTTCAAAATTTTAAAAGACAAAATAAAAATATAGACTATATCATAACCCTTATACAGGGAATAGATAAGCATGCAGATACATATTTCAAATAAATAAATATTTCAGTAGATTCCGAAAAGGACTACTGCAGAATCAAAGATGAACCAGTAGTATTTCTGTTCAGACATGTGCGAATAGACAAATAATGCAGTGACAAGCCCCACCTACTTGGCTAGCATAATAAGCTGATCTAACTGGAGCTTATACGGTAATTATCTAATATGTTAACATGACCATTTTAGCTGCTTATTGCAAATATTTATGTTTAAAATGCATCACACTATTTCCATTTAGAATCAACCAGTTAAATGAAAAGATGAAAATTCATGAAGATAAGTTAGATCACTATAGTAAACACAAACAGATGACTGAATGTGTAGAGTACGTCACCTGCAGAAGTAGTTGCGTCCAAACCTGGCCCAGTGCTCCCTGACAATCTGCTCCACACCTTGTTTCCTGGCTGCCATGATGGACAACCACGCCAGCACTGACCACAGGCCATCTTTTTCACGAATGTGGTCAGAACCTGAAGGAAAAAAGGATATTACATATCCTAGGTTCAAACATTCAAAAAGATGCGTTGTACTTAATAATCACAATATTAAAGTAAATAAACAGCACACATCTCTTATCATGCTGCCTATAACCTGTTCTGCTGTATGTGTGCAATCTTGGAAATTAGGATGCTTGACTATAAATGATCTGCTGTGGTTGATGATCCTCCCACCACATCGTGTTAGTATTTCTTTCTTGCTTTATATTATATTACTGTTGATATCTTTAAGTTGGTTATTTCTCTTAGACAGGTATTTTCTAATGGGTCCACACTTTAGTTAATGTCTGTCTAAATGGTTTATTTACACTTGTTTTTTTGTTTGAGGTGCTGCTGATACAAACTAGCTGGAGGAGGAAACCTGGAGCATACCATTTGGTTTTTGAAAGACTGACTGGGGAGACTTGTTTCAAGTTGTTTTTAATAAGTTAATTTTGTCACTTAAATACTTACTTATTATTGTTTCCGCTAAGTAAAAGTTAGTTTTGCTTTATGTGTTTCATAGAATGCTTTAGTTAATTTTGTATTTATTGGTTCTTTTTTTATGTCGTGCCTCCCTCATGTGGTAGACTTGGCTTACTCCATCCCTATTTAAGCAGCCTTTAGTTCTTTGTTTGCAGGTAAGTTTTGTTTTGTGTTAAGTTAGAGTTTGTTATTTATCCTTGGATTTATTCTTACTTGAAATCTTTGTTTTGTTTACCATTTTTGGAAGAATTTAATTGAATTATTTTCTACTTTTAACATTCTTTTTTTGACCTTGTTGAGTCTGGTCCCCCACACTTGCATTAATGCAAACATACTATTAATGCAGAAACAAACTTTCCCTTGAAATTTGAGGGAAAGTTTGCAACCAAATCAGTTCTTTCTGAACCTTATATTGCTGATTTAAAAAAACAGCAGCCTCATGAACAGCTTTCTCTTGTCAGACCAGCCAGCGTGCAGCTTCTCTCCAATATAAAAACAATGGCTCACCTCATAAAGCAGAATAATAAACATGGCCTGCTTGAGAGCTAATCATTTATAATAAAAGAACAGAGATGTTTTCTTTACGACAAACACAAATGTAAGTAAATGATGTGTGTACTTTAAGTATGTATATATATATATATATATATATGTATTCAATTGACCAACATTATATTTGACTTTAAATGAAAATGAAAATACAATAGTAATGTTTTGCTTCACAAAATAGAGGTAAAGTAGAAGTAAGAAGATAATAAATGATGGTAGATATTGAAGTGGCAAGCTGACCCATATCGATCTCTGTTGTATTTTAGAAAAGAGTTATAAAGACAAAGACAAACATACCAACACAAATGGGGTCTGCTGTTACACATGTTCACACACGCAAGAAGATCCCCCCAAAGAATATTTCACAAGGGGGCTGTTAACAGAAACAGCTGCACAGCAAAAGGTATCTCAAAGGTTAAGAATGTGACAGTAATGTTTCCATGCAAAAGCTTAAAGAAGGACTGAGCCATTTCTGGCTTTCTGCCTAAGTCCTTTAAATATAACAAACATAAAATGCCTGAAATTGCCTTTTTGCCTCATTTCTTTTTGTAAATAAGCACTTATAGTCATGTTCCTCAGCAGACAATGAAAAGAGGAGAGGCACAGTTGGTCCGTGTGTCTGGCTCCATCAGCGTACAGTTGTTAGGAAACTGACAGTTGTGATTATCTAATCCCAGCTTTACTGTCCGTCTACTCTTTTGTCTGTCACTTGCTGTGAAGACGAGTCAGAGAGGGTCACCCAATAAAACAGACTCAAGATCTGTATCATCAAAGCACAGCTGCACTCATTAATGAGTCCTCACTGCAGTTCGGCTTTTCTTTTCAACTCAGCGCTGCCTCTTCATCACCTGCTGCTACTGTAGGAAGCCTTCAAAACATCTTAACAAAGGCTTTATTTTAGATATTTTAAAAAACAGCATCTTAAGCCATATTCTGAAAGGTTGAAAACAATTTTCTGCTACTATTTTGAACAATTTGCACGATATCTAGCAGATTATTCAATAGTAACCTGAAGATTTTCTTCTTTTATTCTTTAGATCAAAGGCCAGAGTAAAGACAGTTACAATGCGCAGCCAAGTTGCTCATAACCACCTGAACTGTCCGGGCTCATGCTCTCTTGGTGTATTGGAGTTAGTAAAGAGCAGGAGTGCTGCCCGGCTCTGATGATTTAGTCAGCAAGGCTCTCTCTAAGCTTTTTCCCTTACATGGATAGACAACGAGTAAGCTCCTGAAGTCCTCAGGGCTCTCCAACTCTCTGTTTATTCTCCCCTCATCGTGGTAAACGCCTTTGCTAGTCCATCTGTTTTCTTCTCTCACGTTCTCCCTGCCAAGCATTTTTGTATTTTAACCCCCACAGTTAAGCTGTTTGTTCCATAAAATTTAAACAATTTGAAAAAGTGAAATGATTTAGGACAAAGAAATGTATCCTGATAGGTAAAGTTGAAGGCTTGATCACCAGCAGGAGCAATAAGCTCGCCTCATCATTAAGTGTTCGAGTGTGGCTGGATTTGAATTTACTAAAAAACAATTCCCTTGGAGGCTTGTCGGCATGTTGTGGTGATTCACGGAGCCCCTGTCTCCTTTTATAGCAGAGGAATGAGGATTATTTACACATGCGGTCAGGGTCACAGCCCTATCATCTATTAGAGTGCTCTGACTGGAGCTGAAGGCAGCCAGGATGCACTGCTTACAACTCTAGACCTGAAATAGACTGGAAGAGAAGCAAAGCTGTGATATTTAGGCTGACACATGATCAGCTGCCTATTTGACAATTCCTCCATGATTATTTGGGTCCTGTGAGGTATTCACATTTTTTACCCTTCAACTGCAAATGTGAATATTTTTTACCATTATTTTATGAGATAGAAAATCATTAAAAAAAAACAGAAATGAATAGGCTGTAAATGGTTGTGTTTTGCTGTGGATAAAAAACTGAATAGTAAACTGAATAGTATGGTATGCAACTGTTGTTAACACATTTTGTAACAAGAAATTCACTGCAATCAATTCCCAGTGGAAGGCACCAACTTAGTTAAGAGATTCTGAGGACATAATTGAACAAACAGCATCACCAAACCAGGGAACGCAGCAATCAGAGGTAGTCTTAAGGAATAGTTTAAAGCAGCAGGGTTAGATCAAACTTAGAATATCTGTTCTGTTTGATATTTCACCCAAAAAAAAAGAGTATGATTAAGCTTAATATAATGCTGACAACCTTGAAGGGGAGCATAAGTCCAAGAAGAAGGTGCAAGAAAACTCTGGAAGAGCAGCAGAGATCGGAAAACTATTAGTAGTCCTCCATGGATAAAATCTGAGCTTTAGAGTGGCAAGCAGAAAGTTGTAGTTTAAAAAAAATAACTATAGAAAATTAACATAAACAAATGATGCTATAAATATTCCAAAAAATCATAATAGATAAAGCAAATGTGGAAAAGACAATCTGGTTAAAAGTTGGGTCAAAAAAACAACAAATTGATGTATACTCGCAAAACAGTTTGGCTGAAAGTCCAACAATCCTTTTTTCAATAGAGCCTTTTTGAATCCAAATAAGGGAAATACATTGCTTTAAATGAAGCATACAGAAGTAAAAAAAAAAAACCCAAAATAAGAACAAACATAACAGGAGAAATAATAAGTACCCACAATAAGCATTAAAATCCTGCTTGCGTAAATGGTGTCGATATAAGTTTTTCATAAAAAACAAAACATTTTTTTAGGAGCTTCTTGACAGGACTAATATACGTCATTGCACTCCTAAAATACCAACAAGACTGGCAAATTATTAAATGGAAGCCATTACACATTTTCACA
Organism: Cyprinodon variegatus; assembly: GCF_000732505.1. Taxonomy (NCBI): domain Eukaryota; kingdom Metazoa; phylum Chordata; class Actinopteri; order Cyprinodontiformes; family Cyprinodontidae; genus Cyprinodon; species Cyprinodon variegatus. The sequence goes on along the minus strand of NW_015150479.1, from coordinate 900,563 downwards.
CCAGAAGATCTTAAAGCAAGACGCTATGGTGCATTAGAAAACAAACCACACTATGAGCACATCTATACCATAATGCATGGTGCTGGCAGTATCATGCTGAGGGGGTGCTTTTCTTTAGCTGGGACAGGGAAGCTTGTGAGAGTTGATGGGAAAAACAAAATACAGGGCAAGACTGGAAGTAAACATTTTTCCTCAAGATTTGAGAATATAGGTAATCAGCCTCCAAATGGACAATGAGCTTAAACAGCAATAGAAGTGAAAGACCTAAATCTACGGTAATTGAATATGTGTGGCAAGATTTGAAAGCAATTTCTCATGTTCTACACTCTAAAACCAGCTAAACAGGGCTTGATCTGTTTCAAAAAGAAAATCCAACAAAAATGTCAGCTGGTAAAGATATATCCCAAGGATTTGTTGTTGTAATTGCAGGAAACAGTGTTTCTACAAACAATAGTGACTCAAAAGGCCCAAACACAAATCATGCCATACTTGTGATATTTTCCTTCCACCTGACAATTGGGTGCACATAAAAATCCCAGCAAAATATTAACTTTAAGTCATTTTATGCCTGACAGGTAACAATGTCACTCAATCATAAACTTAAAGAGGAATGCAACTGATAACTATGTATTTTTAGTACAATGAAAGTCTTGTTTTTTTTCCCCATTTCATTATGTTCTGGTTCTGAGGAAATCTAATTTCTGTTGAAGTAGTTTCCAACATAAAATGCAGTTTAAAAAGCCTCTTGATCACAACTTCAGGAACAATCTGATCTTCCGTCAAGTGATTTTTATTGATATTTGCAAATTAGGCACTGAATTACAAACCATAAAGAAAAAGAATTGGCTAAATCCCAAATGGCATAGAACAATATTTTATCACAATCTCAGAAAAACACTTCCCTGTTGGTAAAAAGGTTTCTCATCTTTATAAAAGTCTGTCAACAGACATAGTTGAAAATATGTACAATATCAAGGAAAAGTGGGAATTAGAAGCAAATACAGTAATAAAAAATGAGTTATCGGACAAACTCTGTTATAGCTGTCATTAAATTAATAGTGAACAGTGAAAGGAATTTGATTGGAAACTTAAAATACCTTATTTTCACACTCCTCTGGTTATCTCAAATTTTTTGAAAGATCCATCTACAGCTTTATGCTGGAGACAATGTGGTAAAATAGGCAACCATAAACATATATTTTAGAGCTGTCCAGTAATCTTTGCATATTGGAAAAACATTAAATAAGAGATGGAGAAATTTCCCTTAAAACATACAGTTTTACTTACAGGGTTTTATATCAGTTGATTTTTTTCAATGCTGACCAAAGATATATCCTACGAGTATTACTACTCATTGCCAAAAGAAATATTACTGTTAATTAGAAAAAGGTGAAATCACCAACTGTAACTGAATGTAAACAGAGACTAAAACAGATTTATGTGATGGAAAAAATGACTGCTTCATTACAACTGAAAACTGACCTATTTAATCAGAGATGGCACATGGTTAAAACATATTTAAATCTATAAATTACAGGGTTCATAAAGAAGGAAGAAGAGGGAAGAAAAATTAATAATAATATGGAAACCTGCTTTAACTTGTGTGGGTGTTTTTATTTTTTTATATATATATTTTATATCACTAAATTGTTGTATATTATTGTACCAACTGTACCACTAAGATGTGAAGAACATTCAAATTATGTACAGCAGGATATATAATGGATATCTTTATTATTATCATTATTCTTATTGTTTTCCCGTGTTTCAGATAAAGTTCTACGGTATTTGTATTGTTCTGTGAAAATTTTAAATAAAAAGTTCTACAAATAAATAAATAAATAAAAACCTTGATCTCTGCAAGAATTCTTCAAAAATGTATAGAAGAATTCATATCTCGCATCGAAAAGTATTATTTTTCAGAATTGGCCTAAAATTGTTGTAACCTATGAACAATCGTCACAAAAGCAACAGTTAATACACAAAGGAAGGGATTTCTCAGGCACAAAACTCAATAAAGTCAGTCAATCCGCAGATTTGCATCTATGATCCATTCTTTCCTGTCCAAAAGACCACGTCTGCTTTTGTTTGTATTATTTTAAGTGCACATGACATTTCAGCAATCGCAAATCTCTCTTTATGAGCCTTTTATGTTCAGTGTGTACTTGCGTACTGAATCGTACCAGTTCCAAAGCTCTCCTCCCCACATAGGGAACAGCGCCCAGAATCCATCAGGTTCCCAAAGTACCTCCAGCCTGTGGGAGTCTCATAAAGAGCCAACTTCATGGCTTTGGCTACCCTGCAAACAGCAGAGGAAAGAACACACAGAGAAACAAAAACAAAGTTTGTACCTTTCTTTTTATCAGATCAGAAGGGTGAGTGTGCAGGCAAATCAAACAAAGTATGACAGCGGCTTCCTGCCAACAGTTCATCCAATATCTTAATAAGGCAAAAAGCTGCAGGAACAAAATGAGTCAACCTTTCACTTTGAATCTTAACCTTTCTCATTTATAAACATTTAAAAAGGCAATTGTGAAAGCATTAGTATAAAAGGAAAATTTAGAGGGATCTGTTTAAAGGAATTGCAGACCAACCTCAAAGCATCCCTTTAATTAACTTTCTTACTTTCTAATTTCTCAACAACATTGAGGTGTTTAAAAATAAAGTCTAAGAAAGCAAAAAGATGTGAAAATGTTCTTTTTAAGACACTTTTAGACATCTGTGGGTTTTCTGTAGGCTTCAAATGAGAACAACACTTCAAGCAGAAAACAGGAAGGGTCAGTGAATTATAGCAAAGTACATTTTCAGCTTACAACCTCTACCTTTAATGGGGCATACCAAATTTAGAGAAAGTAAAAATAATTTAGAAACATCATAGTTAGGGTAAGGACTTAACTTCTCTAGAGAGTGCAAACAGAAACAGTTGGTTTTATGAGGATATTCATGCTTATTGCTGATATAAATCTTAAATAATTACTCTCTTAGATACTTGCTGTCACACTGTCAAGGCCATGAAGAGAAATAAAGACTGCTAATGTCAGAAGACCAGAGAAAAAAATGGAAAGCTTTTCTCATATACCGGTATACAGCGGGGAGAATACATTTTCCTTCCTGATTTTGTGAGTTTTCTCACCTGCAAAACTCTTAGAATGCTTTAGTTTATATATTTGATACTCCTCAACTGACTCACCTGAATGACAGAATATAAAATAAATATCCAAAAAACCCCACTGTGTGAATTTTAAATAATTTTTATGTTTTTACATTACTTAAGCCCACTAACCAGTGGGATTTCACAGGTTAGTTGGTCCTCTTTAAGAAGCTGAACCTGTTTGAACTCTTTACCTGTATAAAAGACACCTGTCGACACACTCAATCGAATAAATGACAACCTCTACATGATGCCCAAGACCAGAGAGCTGTTTAAGGGCATCAGGGGCTCGACATTGGGGAGTGGCTGCCTAGTTTTTAGGGCATAGAGCTTGGAATCCCGAGGTTCTGAGTTTGAGCCCCACTCCCTCAGACTGTCACTCTTGGTCCCTGAGCAAAGACCCTTAACCCCCCACTGCTCCCCGGACACCGCACAATGGCAGCCCACTGCTCCACAAGGGGGAGGGTTAAATGCAGAGATTGAGGCCCCGTCCACACGAAGTCAAAACGAACACGAAACGCTGATATTTTCCAAAACGTTTGCCGTAAAGACGGAGACGTAAAATAAATGTGATTATCCACACGAATGCATGAAAACGCTGCAAAATGTATGCCAGGCCTGTAAGTGGCGCTGTGGTGCCAAAGCAAAAATAAGCGACGAAATGTTGGGCATGCACACTAATATTTATACATGGTTGCCCTGCGGGTCCATTTTCGTGGTTAAGTCAAATTCAGGTGCTGAACTATGTCGTCGATATTGCTCTGTTCTTCCTGGAGATATTCCAGAAGAAGAAGATTCTGTTGTAAGCCTGACAGCAGGGTGAGTAGCATGAGCAGCAACCATTCAACACAGTACGGCGCCATTGTTGTTGTGATACTGTGTCGCGCATGCGTGTTTAGAGGCGACGCTATGACGCATGCGTGTAAAAAAAAAAAATGCGGTTAGAGCGTAAAGATGGAAACGCGAAAACGGCGTTTCGAAATCTTCCCACTCTGAAGGCTGAATAAAAAAAAGATCGTTTACAGACCCCCGAAACGCCGGCTTCGTGTGGATGAGAGGCTGCTTTGGTGAAAAATTTGTGCGTTTAGGCCAGGGTTCGTCTTCGTGTGGACGGGGCCTTAGTTGCTCTGTAATTGTGACTGTGTAATGAAAATAAAAGCGTGCAAAAAAAAAGAAAAAAGGACTGGTGTCTTATTGAGGGGAGATTGGATTTGTTTTCCCCACTCTACTTGTACAACAGTTCGTAAAGAAACACAACACTTAACAAAAGCTCAACAAACCAGGCTAAATTTAATGACAAATTCAGAGGGAAGTTTTAGAGGCAACAGTTTGGCCTGTCTAATTATAAAAAAAAGTGCAACGTCACAGTATGAACTACAGGATGTTGTCATGTATCCTCATCAGTGCAGACTATAAACACCAAGATTTGCGAAAGTAAATATCCAAACCAACTTGACAGATGTTTCAGCCATAAGGGACAAACATGTGGACTTGTCAATCCCTTTAAACCCACTATGTGTTATATGTGAAAGAGGGTATTTTTCAGGGATTTAAGGGCTGGTGAAAACATCTACATAATAATCATGCACATAAATAAACCTCTGAAGAGTTCATCGGAGTTGTTTACAAGAAGAGGGAATAAATGACCAAATATGAGTAAACCAGCTTGATCTCCCCCCGGAGATGCAAGCACTAGAACGGAAAGCCTGGCATTCCTTAAAAGAAAACAAACAGACCCCATCTGATGAACGTTTGGCGTTTTAAATAGCACGTCCACCGGCCAAAATAAGCCCCTAGTCTGAATGCAGGGGAATGTTTTTTTTAGTGAGATTGCAAAATTACAGAGACAAAAAAGCTGTGAGAATCAGTTGCCGTTTTCCTTAGTAACTGTACTGACTGACTGAGAAGGAAGCGCAGGGACTAAGCAGTTCATAGTTAAAGCGACTGCAGGGCCCCCTGACTCGCCACGGTGGGTTTAGTTTGAGCAGCTGATGAGCGAACGTTGAGCTCTTTCTTCTGTTTAGAAAGGGGAGCTACTGTATATACAACAGAGACCTTGTTCCTTTATCTTCCTTATCTTGTCCCACATTTCCAGCAACGGAAGAACAAATTTGACAAGAGTGACTGAAAGAGAAGGGAGTCTCAGACGTTTTATTTACAAAAAAAAGTTGTATAAAGACCATTCAATATAAAAATCAATACTGGGCAAAGCCAGTGCAAATATACTAATCCATACTGAAAAAATTATTAAACGGGATGTCATGCAAACTGCAGTAAAACATTCATCTAGGGGCGCTATATCTGCTTTTTATTACCTTTAAGGATATCAGACAAACAATGTTTTCAAAGCAGAAATAATAGAGGTTTTCAATTGACAGATTCAACCATCTGGTGTCTTCCTCTGGGATCTAAGGGTTTCAGACTTTGCATTACATAATAACCAGTTACCAATGACAGTCAAAAGCATTATGAAAAATAAATCTCACACATACTTATTAACATTGGATCCCAAAGTTGCACAGACCTCTGAAAACCCAGATAAAATTAGGCCAATCTAAATATTTTCAAACTAAAAACGCTCATATAGGGAAAATATAAAAGCACATGAATGCTAAAATATTAACAAATCTCTATTTTAGTTTAAGTTAGTTTAGTTTATTTATTTTCTCTCAATGCACCTTTTGCATGACCATATTATTCTGTGAAAAGCACTGAGATATTAGCCTTCTCTACCATTTACCAAACAGCATCTGGTTGCTTCATTTACCATCTCCCCCTACAAGGAGAGCACAGTCAGGACTTGCAATGTCATACAGAAAAAAGCTGCTGCAGCATATAAGCATTATTTAAGCTAGCGATGAAACGTGTCTCAATAGTAGCTGCATTCTTTTCAATAAAGAATGCAGCTACTACACACAAGGCAGCACTGTTAAATCTAAAAGTAAGTGTATGGCTTTTATAAATGTTGTTTCATCATCTTTTTCTTCTGACACAAAGTCATATATGTTTTCTGGGACTTTCCAGACATTTACATAACATATTAAAATCCGCCAAAGGGAGAGGTGTTCTTGCACAGTTGGAAGCCATATTTTCTTGTGTCCTATCAAAAGATTGCCATTAACCTATCAAAATTTAACAACTTTTATGATTTAATTGACCTGACTCTGTGAAGTGTGTTTAGATGACATGTCTTGTAAAATTCTCCAAGGAGGAAGTGACCAAAGGCTGGCATCACATTGGAGAAATTTACCTCTGCATTTAACCCATCCCCTTGGGGAGTAGTGAGCTGCCATCGTGGGGCGCATGGGGAGCAATCGGGGGTTAAGGGTCTTGCTCAGACAGCTCAGACTGTGGGAATGGGTTTTGAGCTCACAACCTCAGGATTCCAAGCTCTATGCCCTAACCACTAGGCAGCCCCTCCCCCTAATTAATTAACATCATTTTTTTCTTTCTAGGTTGTTTACATCTGTGATAATTAGTTGTTATTGCTTATGAAGGTAATGTGTTAGTCAGTGAACCAGCTTCTTCCACTACATCCTCCACCCCCAAAGTTAGGAAATGCAGATGTTTCCTTCAACATGTCAATGCCACAGCCCTCTTCTCCATGACTGCATCAGCTGTTTCTTAGTTTGTGCCAAGAATGGCACAGGAATTCAAGCGCGTGCAGTACAAGATCTGTCAATTGGGCAAGGATTGATATAACAGCCAAACACAAAGGACAGCATTGCACAGAGAATACACCCTGTAGCATCCAAAAACTGATAAAGCAGCAAATGATTTCACAGTTCAAACCCTCAAAGACGCTTTCCAAAAAAGGCATAAACTTGGGCTGTCTGCAGCATGCACACACTACACCACCAAGCATTTCAACACTTCCTGGAGTTTGTCAGAGACATGAAAACCTTTACCCAAGTGTTACTTTAGGAATATGAGAGGTAGCAGTCTGGTTGTCAGTTAAGGAAAGTAGCATGGCTTTAAAAATCTCAAGTATTTTTCTGCAAGATTGATTTAAAGAAATTAACTGTGGATGTGTTGTTTGTCATGCACAATATAAAGGAACATAAATTATTGATTTTGATATTTGTCTCCCTGAAGTAGACACGAAATATAAGGCATATTATTATCACTGCAAAGACGAAAGGATAGGCAAACACTGGATGTATTTTCAATTCTATTGTGCAAACAATAGAATTGTGCAATTTAAAAATGCACATGCAGACAAGAAAACTGCAATGATGTCATCATAATGTTCTGCATTAGCTCCTGGATATTTTTGTCAAACTATGAATACAACATTGAACCACTAACATCTTTAATCTCCATTATAAAATCAATAGTGTGCCACCCAGCTCCTGAGGAGTTAATCTATAAAAACCTTAGATTTTCATACATGACAATTTACTGAATGTGTGTTGATGTGACTACTGTACCTGTCAAGGGCCGCACTTGTGGCCATACTCCTGGCAAAGCCTCTGGCACCATGTTGTCTAAAGTAAGGGATGGTGGAGAGGTTGGCAGCTATAATGGCCACCGAATCTGATGGGTTGACGAAGAAGCCGTTTTCTCCAAGGATCATGTATCGGTCCTGGTACAGGCAAACCATATAGGAAAATAGAAGTGAAATGTAGATTATGAACATAACCTTTAGCCTCCAATTAACAAACCCCTTTGATGTGCAGTGCCGGACACTGCACACGAAGCATGCTCCTTCTGAAATGTGATGAGCAGATGTTCCAGAAATGTCTTTTTCAGTGATTAACTGAACTGCATTATTATTGACATACCATTATTTGTCACTATCTTGGCACTGATGCTTAATTGCTCATTCCATTCACCTGTCTAACTCTGCCCAGTTTCTCATCACTGCTCAACTGATTATCCTGCTCCTACCTCTATTCAAGCTGCTTGCATCCAGTCAACAGGACGTGATTATTCTTGTTCTCATCAGCTAGTGGTGAGTGTTTTTAGAGTTCCTTGGTGTTTCTGATTTACTGAGCTGTTCTGCCTCTCAACCACTGAGCCTGCCTGTTCCTGTTCTAATCTGTTTGCCTTACCTGGTTTCGGACTCCTGCATGTTCTCCGGGGATGCTGCATCTGGGACACTCTGGGCGGCGCTGCCACATCATATTGGCAGCCCACCGGCTTGATCTACCTCGTTCTCTGGGCATGGACTAAACTTGTAAACCAGGTTTGTGACTCATATTCATAATCTTCCTCAGTCAGGTTATCTTGGTCACTAATCTGTGTTTACTCTCTCCAGAGTTTCCTGTCTCAGACACCGCTGCAGCTGTTACCACAGATCCGTTTGATTTTTTTAAATGCCTTTTGAGTTATCTCACTGTCTGCCTTGCCTGAATACCGGGTCCCTGTTCTGAGTCATGACATTATTTGCCCTTATTGTTTATTCCTCTTCTAATAACCAGCAAACATTTAAAAATAAGAATGCATTTCTGTTTTAAACAGGGTCAAGGTAAAAGGGTTTCTCTATCCCTTTCTGTCAAAAATTTCCAACTGTCATAATGGTGATTAATAAAAAGGACAAATTATACATAGTTGTGATAAGGAATAAATAAGACACGATATTGTATTACAAAATAAAGTGACTTCAGAATAAATGTTAGAAATGCTTAGGAACGTTTCGGAGAAACTGTGATTAAAGTTTAATACATAATATATTCTGTAACAAGAAATTAACATCTACAAGCAAAACTCCTCACTCTGTGGTGGCATTTATGATCAAATAGTTGAGAGTAAGAAACAATGCAATGCTACAACAGATTGGTGCCAAATAGACGTATTAAAAGTGGATTTAGTGTGAATAAACTAGGCTTTTGGAAGGGCCATGGCATCAACAAATTAAAATATATTACAATTATACCAGGGAAACATATGCTTTTTCTTTAACCTTCTAAACAGTATTAATCCAGTTTTTAGTGGGGATGTGAGCTTCTATCAATAACATCAACTCTTCTTTGGAGAACTGAAAATCTGCAATAAATTCAATCCTAATTGGTTAATGTGTTGAAGTTCTCAGCTTTGATAATGTAACAACCAGTTCTTGTGTTAATATATAACGCTTTACCCCGTCTGCATCAAATGCAGCTCCAAATCCAAACTCGCCCCCTTTCATTGCATCAACCAGAGAGGTGGCGTAGGTCAGGTTGGGCTCCGGTGGCCGACCTCCAAAGTCTTCCAGTGGGACGCAGTTGACGGCGGAGTTTGCCGGAGCCCCTAACTCATCGCACAGGATCCTTCTCACATAGGGGCCCATCACTATGACAGCCAAAGGAGCACATTTGCAATGTAACTCATAAAATATATTTGATTTACAGCAAAAAAAACATAAATTGATCAATGTTTACTACACTGGACGGCTAACTCGCCTCCATTCATGGCATCTATATGTATCTTCAGCTGATCTGGTCCTGTGAGTAGACTCTTAATGGCAGAGAAGTCAAAGATGTTTCGCAACAGTTGTAGATAGACGTCAACAGAGTCTATAATCTCCACTGAAAAAACAGATGCAGGAATGTGCAGAATGGATTTTAGATTTATCTAACACATACAATCCTTTGTAGTATCCTTCAACAAGGGATTCAGAGTTGTCGTGGCTAATTCTGCATTAGTTTTGTACCTCTAAATGGTTTAAACTTGTTTTCAAGATCAAACTCTTGCCTCCCCAGTCTAGAGAGATCAATGCGGAGATCAGGACAGATGGCGTACTCCTCCAGGGTCCGGCTCACCTGGGAGATCCTCTCTATTACTGTATCAGTAGATGGGCCTTCAATTCAAAGAAGACATTCAGAAACATCCCAAAAGCATAGGTTCCAACTGCTTCTAATGTTAAAAAAATGGACGAAACAGAAATGAGAAGACAACAAGAAACCATGCACAGCACACACCTCCATTAGCCACATTGAACTTGATTCCAAAGTCTCCACCGGGACCTCCAAGGTTGTGGCTTGCCGTGAGGATAATCCCACCAATCGCCTTAATCTTCCTTATGATGCAGGACACGGCAGGGGTGGAAAGAAGTCCATTGAGACCGATTACAAGACGACCAATCTGTGTGGAACAGATGTTAGAGAATAAAAAATCAGAAATTCACTCATCATACAGCACCCCGAAAAAGTATTACATTCCTTAAAAAGTTTCATATTTTATAATGACCTCAAACTCCTTTCTGTTTTTTTGGGACTTTTAGTGGTAGGAACAATAGAGTAAATAATGTGCAGTGGATTATAAAGGTCACATTCCCCTAAAAATCATAGATGTGTATGTTGAAAAAAAATGTTTCAAGCCAGCAAAAATAAATACAGGGAGACTAAGGTCCTATTTACACTACCCTCTGAAAACCGATCCGTGCCGAGTTTGCATCAGTTAACCGTACAGCTTGGTTCCTTACGACCATTTACATACTGCACTAGCACAGTTCCTCGCCTCCTAGTGACAATCTACGGTACTGTTGCTCTCTAGAGGGGAACAAGCAAATCAACATGGCGACGCCCGTAACATTCAGGAAATTTGCAGAGAGTCAGACGAAGAAGGCATCCTTTGGTGAATTTACTTGACAGAGTCGGCTTTTGGGAAGTGGATACAACAAACTATTATCTAATCAGGGCAATCATCACTGGAAATCTTGTGGCAAGCTAGGGAAGCTAGTATTTTTATGAATGTTGGTTGTGGCTGGCGTGGTCCGGTTCAGATGTGCCTGCCATTTACACTAAACAGTTATCTCAGTTACTGTGCTTGAATTGATCTTGGCACGGTTTCAAAAGGGTATTGTAATTGGGGCTATAATGAAAGTGATAAACGAGTAAAGGGGGGCTTAAAGCATTCTGTTTAGTTATATTAAGATTAGATGCTGGTGAAGTTTCTCAGTCATCCATAGCCATTCCACAAATGAATCTTAAAAACAATCCACTGGACTTTGTTTCCAAGTTTGAAGACGTTTTTCTTCCCATCCAATGAGCTTTTTCAATTCAAAAAGTCAGAAATAGCGTTGAGTCAGAGGTTTATACAGTAGCCCAACAAAGCGTACTTTTTGTTTTGAAAACATGCAAATTGAAACATACGTCAGGGTCCACCCCTTTGGAATGGGCGTCGTTTCACTTCTTTTGTTAGCCTGCAATGCACCATACCCGTCTAAGTGTCTGAAAGGGGGGTCATTAAAGGGAATTATTGGCCTGGATGAATAGGCACGGTCCCCCACTCTCCCATCCAAAATGTGAACATTCTGGCCCACAAAAGAATGTCCTTTGTCCATAAGGTGTAGATATACCAAAGAGTCTTGTCTAGAGGAGGCCGCTCTTCTGTGTTGGGCCATGCGTCTGTGGAGAGGTTGTTTGGTTTCTCCAATATAAACATCAGAGCATTACTCACGGCGTTGAACTGCATACACTACTCTGCTCATATTTGGTCTAGGGGTTTTGACCTTAAAATGCACTAGCCTCTGTCTAAGGGTCTTGTTATGTTTGAAATGTACTGGAATTTTGTGTTAGCTTAAAATCCTCTCTAAAATCCTCTAGACTACAACAACATATGGGATAACGTTGTTTTTGCATTTAATTTTCTCACCGTTATGTTCTGCTGCCTCTTTTAGATTAACTTGCTGATTTGACAAACGCCCAGTTTGGGTATCCGCAGGTTTGAAGAGCATCTTTGATGTGTTTCTGTTCTTTGTGCGTCCCTTCAGCTTTTGTAAGGACATGCTCAGCACGATGTTGTAAGTTTTTGATGACTGAAAGTTTGTGTTCCAGTGGGTGATGTGAGTCAAAAAGAAGATATTGGTCTGTTTGAGTGGATTTCCTATAGACTTCAATGTTGAGGTTTCCATCTCCTTCCATGCTCACCAAACACTCAGAAAAGCTTGTAGCTTGTTGTTGGTGGCATCCTCTCTGGTGAATTTGATGTTGTGGTCGACCAAGTTAATGTGTGTTCTGAAAGTTTCAACTTCTTTTAGCTGGAATTTGACAAATGTGTCATCCACATATCTAAACAAATGGCTTGGTGGTGTTCCTCTGAAGGTGTTTAAAGCACTCTTTTCCATTTCTTCCATGTAAAGATTGGCAACAATTGGTGACATTTGCTGAAACCAGAGCTCAACCCCTCTGTTTAAGGTTGTTTTTTTCTTTCTTAATTAACATGCCCCTCTCAAACGACCTATTTTCTTTGTCCACGATGTGAACATTCTGGCCCTCAAAAGAATGTCCATTCTCCAAAAGGTGTAGATGTACCACAGAGTCTTGTATAGAGGAGGTCACTCTTCTGTGTTGGGCCATCCCTTCCCTTAATGGCCCAACAATTTAAGGGAAGGGATGGCTCACTTGGGCCTGCAATACACTGAGGGCCGGATTTATCAAGATCCAATTTTGCATGCAGTAATTTGCGCTCGCAAACTGGAATTTTGCGCGTGGGGCTGAACCATGGTTTGCGGGTGATTTAACAAGAGCGATTGCGTAACTGGTGGCAGGTGCAAAACTGTTGGAGACGCCCTATTTAAATGAGGGTTTT
>NW_015150479.1:885980-886875 GCF_000732505.1 Cyprinodon variegatus | reverse complement strand
GCCAGGCCAACAGTTTCCTTTAACGACCGACCTTTCAGACACTTCAACGGGTATGGGGTATTGCAGGCTAACAAAGAAGCCAAACGACCCCAATTCCAAAGGAGTAAACCCCGTCGTCCATTTCAATTTGCGTGTTTTCAAAACATCTTTAAACTGGACCTGCTGTGTTTCATGGTGAGGGTAGGGTATTCAGGGGGATATGCATTGTAATGTAGTTCAGAAAGTTCACTTGTGGTCTTGTATCTTGCCATTCTATTTAGAGAGTGCATAACTAATAAAAGTCCTACCAACATGATTTTTTTTAAAACAGAAAACGAAACTCTATATCCACTTTTCTTCTTCTGCTTCATACTTCTACACTAAAATCTAAACTTTTCTCTACAGGAGCAGGGAAAACCACACTCCTGAATTATATCTTGACAGAACAACACAACAAACGGATTGCAGTGATCCTGAATGAATTTGGAGAAGGTAATAATGAGGATCAGACAATAGAAGACAAACAAACCAACTGAAAACACATACAGTCTGCTGTCTTGGTTTTAGAATCTTATGTTCCAAAAGTGCTTGATTTCATTGTTGTTTTTATTTATTATGTCAGAGTTTAAACAGATGGATAGCTTTAGAATATCTGCTTTATTCATATTTTAATGCTTAATTCAAATTTGATATATATAGCCCAAAACAGAGCACAGATAGATAGATCACTTGGGCCTGCAATACACTAAAGCCCCATTTACACTACCCTTGAAAAACCGATCCAGGCCGAGACCGGTCCTGGCTTGGATCGGTAACCAGGCCAAGCTCAGTTTTGACGACCGTTCACACGTCACACTTATCTCGGTTATCTCGACTCATTGACTCCTCGCCTCCTAGTGACAATGTGCGGTATTAC
>NW_015150479.1:881456-885342 GCF_000732505.1 Cyprinodon variegatus | reverse complement strand
TGCCCTATTCAGCCAGGCCAACAGTTACCTTTAACGACCGACCTTTCAGACACTTCAACGGGTATGGGGTATTGCAGGCTAACAAAGAAGCCAAACGACCCCAATTCCAAAGGAGTAAACCCCGTCGTCCATTTCAATTTGCGTGTTTTCAAAACATCTTTAAACTGGACCTTATCCAAACTGGACTTAATCCACTGGACTTTAAACATAGTCCAGTGGTTTGTTTTTTTATTTTCTTTTTTTTTTTAAATGAAGATTAGATCAACATATGTAAATGAGTCTTGTTGTTTTTTTTTACAAAGACCAACAGAAAAGGACACATAAATGGAATGTAGAATAAAATTATATGTATTTTCCTTTTTTTATATAGATAGATAGATAGATAGATAGATAGATAGATAGATAGATAGATAGATAGATAGATAGATAGATAGATAGATAGATAGATAGATTGTATTCTCTTGACTTAAAAAAGGCTAAGTAGAAACTACTGAGCTCCAAATATTGTGTCACTTTGCTGGCCACTAATTTACTGTCAGCTTTATAAAGCAAATGATCTCCCCCCAAGAGGGGGCCTGAATATCACAGCTATGCTCTCTATTTATACGTTGTATGCTACTTATAAAGTGCTAATACCAGCATCCCACACTTCCCCTGCACATCAGCAACTATAAATGAGAGTGTCCTCTACAGAAAGGAACTCATCCTCCTTAGATAAAAAAAGCTGCTTCTTTTTATAAAGGACAGTATGGGATATATCAAATCTAAACTGGTGTATGCTCAGCTACTAGTGTGAGGCGGAGAGTGGTGGAAGGCCTGGGTATGTGTGCCAAGAGTTGATGTTTTACAGTTGGGTCTTTGCCACACACTGTGACAGGGGGATCCCCAGTGTGCACAGTCCAGTTGTGCAGAGGTGTAACAGTGTTGCGGGGGCGAGGTGGTGGCGTGGCCTACTGTAACGTAGGCAGGAAAAAAGAGCAGGATGGATGGAAGTGCTGATAAGGCTGACATCAGGAGACATTTGGCTGGGGCTAGCAGAAAAAAAAGAACCAATTTCAACAACAAATTATTTTCCCTTTAGCTCTTTTTTTCCCCTCTGGAAATGGTCCAAGGTAAGACCAAAGTTCTCACAGTACAGCATTTTAAAAGAGAGTGGTGGGGGTTCCTCTGTTTCGTACTTCATCTTCCTACCTACCCTGTTAATCAACAGCTGATATTTCTACATTACAAGTTTCTTCTTTTTTCAGATAAGAGTATTCCCACTTTGAGATAGGAAATGTGAAACAAAAAGCAATGATTCCGTGATAATATGCAGCTTCCTTTTCTACCACTACCTTTTCCTCTTAGAGGCAGAAACTAAATGAAACAGAGCAATGCAAAAAAAAAGAAAAAAAAAAAAAGAATGAATTTGCAAAGAAAGAGCAAATGATACACATTTTTTTTTTTTTTTACTGAAAACTAAATAACAGACATGCATTTGTATTTAGTCACTCATAGCTGTGTTTATGAGCCCCTTACTTATCTGCCTTTTGGGTTTTGTCTTGCACATGCCTGAACACAGACATTTTGGCAAATTGCTGAAAGATCCATTGGTGAAGGTAAATATGCATGCCATTGACTCTACTGAAGCATCTCACTGTTTGTCAAAAAAAAAAAAAAACCCAAAGCAAGATACTGCCACCGTTATGTGCATGGGGGCCTTAGAGTTCCATTTTGGGGCCATCTGACTTGTGTTTTTATTGGTTTTTCTGTCTCATCAACACAGCTTGGGGCACAATGTAAATACAACCTCTAATAGCTTTCTATGACAACTCTTTAATACAAAATAGATTTAATGAATATTCTAATAATTATTGGCCTAATGACTTTTTGTTCAGAGGCTTTCACAGAACCACTGTACAATTATTATCTGAGTATTGGATAAAAGATTAAAAAAGACTTAATAGAATCATGAACTACTTTTGTTGCCATAAAACATAATAAAATATGGGATAAAAAGGGAAATGTGTTCTTGTTTCTCTCTTCAACCCGTACACAGTCTGTTAAAAATAGGATATCCGAATTTCAACTAACCAGCTGTCTGAGATTTTCTGCAATTTTGTCTAGAATTGTATGTAACCAACCTAAAAGTAAACGCACTCAGCAGATACACCGCAGATTAGTCCTTCAACACAGCAAAACTCACATCTCATCCCAATAATTTAAATCCACTCATCTATGAGTCTTTTTCTGCTGAGTTTTCCCCTCAGAATTTTTTTTTTTCTAATTTACCTATCCTGCTAATCTTTATTTCCTTTTTTCTTTTGTGAATCTATCATTTGTAGCTGTGTTTTCAGGATACTGTGAAAGCTTCAATAAAGTCAGTTTATTGGAGGCTTTCCTGCACTACTCAGTTACTTGATATGAGCCAGATGTTAGAAAAATAAGTATTCTGCTTTGCTGCTTTTCACTTCTTTTTTTATTTGTTCTTGTTATTTGTTTTTTTTTTTTTTTTTTTTTTTTTTTTGATAGAGTGAAACAATATCAAGGATAACATTTTAAATCTGGAAGGTGTTAAGCAGGTGTTTTAAACTGCACTGATGATTAGCATGGAGTTAAAAGCCTTCAGGAATCCTTACCCCATTGGCAGCTGCCATTTGGACTATGACCTCAATGGCAGCCCGGCTGAAGTAGCGGCCGTCGCTGCCCACCACCATGGTGCAGCCCTGTCTGTCCCGCAGATCGATGGAGGACAGCAGGCTCTGGATGTAGTTCTGTAAGTAGTTCCTCTTCCCCTCGAACAGCGCAGTCTTCCTCCGCAGCCCGTTGGTTCCAGGCTGCTGGTCCTCAAAGGGGGCGGTTTGGACCGTCAACACAGGGATGGGGCTCCTCTCCATCCTCCTTTTTCTTCTCGATTTAGACTGAATCCAAGAGTTTATTTTCTGGAGCTCACAGTTGGGATTAACCTATCACAGAGTAAAAAATAAAGTTTGAAAAAAAGTCTAGTGGCTGCTTACAGCTGAGGAAAAAGTGGATTTTTACCTTGGCAACTTCTGCCAATGTGGGAGCAGCATCTCTATCCTACCGGAGCCTAAGAGCAAAGCTTCGCTCAGCTGTTAGAAAGCTCCCTCTCTTCCTATTAGGAATGAACAACTGACGGCAAGAGGGGAGAAAAATCAGGGAGGGACTGAGCTTTTAGTGATACAATCAGCTGAGCCTCAGCCCAAAAATAGACATCTGACTGAAGGGAGTAGAGGAATTGTGCTGTGGCCGGAGTGCAACCGGACACTGTCAGTGTCTGTACTGTCCTTACAGCCCGCTGAGAGAATACACTGCTAGACTTTAAATAATAAAACAATGGCATTGTCTTAAATGAACCATGAGGCTCTCCACCCAGGTTAATACGCTTTGGGGGCGCCTGGGAGCAAGAAATGAAAAAGTTATCAGTTGTACAGTTTTCCATTGCTTACTTGCTGCTCAGACAGTGAATAGAGACATCTAAATAGTGCCGTAGTTCTAAATGGGATTAACTGCAATGGTTTATTTATGAAACATAACATTTGAGGCTATATTAAACTGTTCTTTGGGGAGGGAAATAAAACTTGTATATCAATCATAAATAACCTTTAATGTTTACTTAAAGATTATGATAAAGCAAGATGGGAAAAGATTTATTACTTTATCTATTTGTGAAAACACAAATCATAATTTTAGAAACCTTTTTGGCATTGAGACAAGATAAGATAGACTAGATCTTACAGTGGAGAAATTCACAAATATCACATTGGCTCAGTAGTTAAAAGAAGATGCCAAAAGAAGGAAAAGGTGCATAGGGTATGTGCAGTACATACAGTGCACCTATATATATATATATATATATATATATATATATATATATATATATAGA
>NW_015150479.1:865162-881392 GCF_000732505.1 Cyprinodon variegatus | reverse complement strand
ATTGAGTATTAAATAGTATTAAATTAGCACCAAATAACATCATAGCAACCATCATAATAAGCGATTGTTTTCCATCAATTACAGATGTCTTGACATGTATACAGTCAAGTGTATAATAGATTCTATTGCCCTATCTTTTACTTTTTATTATTGTGTACTCCTTTGTGGTGGGAAGTTGTGACTGGTATTGTTATGATATTGTTTTTACACAAAATATGTACATTTATCAGCTAACTGATACATATAGACATTTAAAATTTCACCTATTTTATACAAAGGAATCAAGCAAGCATTTCCCATTTTAACCACACTACAAGTCTAATGATAATCTATCAGGAAGAAAAGAATATATATTAATTTAAAATGCTAGATTTTACATTATACAATAAAAAAATATATACATAATGGGAAAGAATATTAGCCATTTCTTTCATTTTTTGGTCTAAATGTATAATATATGAAGAACACAATTTAAAAAATAGGTGGTCTAATCATTTTTCTAAGACTAGATATATGTTGGTGCACTGCAGTTAGGTTACTCTAGTCACACATGCTTGGGAGGACTTCCAAATGATCAGAACGATAGAAAGCCAGGATCAACAGAAAGAAGTCAGTGTCAATGTGGTTTATTGTTTGTTTTACAAATTACATATTTTCACCTAGTCTAGACCTCAGCCTTTTTCCTGAGGATGTAACTCAAAAGTACGGTAGATTTTAGCAAGAAAAGAGATAGGAAGGGTTGAAGAATCAAGGCTTTCAGCCTTACAATATGCTGGGTCTGATGGATCTCACTTTGGATATAAAGAATAAAGTCTTGTTGTTGTGAGTTTTATTTCAGTGAATAATCAATGAGGAACAGGCTGTTTGATATGTGCTCAAAAGTGTGTATCCAAAGGGGGATGAAAAGTTACTGAAGCTTGCATACCAACATTCACCCGTGCTCACTTTTATGCACCAATGTGTGGAACACAGCGCCACCCAGTGGAGAATTAGAGGGAATACACCTTTTCTTTTTCTGCTGACAAAACAAAAAAAGATTTATTCTTTTGAATGAATAAATTATTATTTAATAAGGGTTTATTTAAGAAAAATAAATTTCGCTCTTATTTTCAAATGATGCAAATAAATATCAGGGTTAAAAGCTGCCATAGGGCTGCTGAGGATCTGTTCTAAATTATTACAGCCCAGGGTCAATTAATTTAAAGTGTAAAACATATTCATTATTCTGGTTTTGTTTTCTCATTCTTGGCCTACCTTTGGCATAAAGTCATAGCAGTGCCTACATTAACAAGTTCAATTAGTCAGGGTTAGAAGCACTTTAATATTTCTTCTGTTAAAGTTGTCTTTTTTTTTTCTTTAGATTTTATTTGTGTGAATCTAAAATATTTCCACTTGATCCTTACTTTGCTGCAAACCTTTCATAGATGTGGAAAAAATAAATAAGGGTTTTATGGCAACTCCTCAACCAAATATTTTTTTCATATCTATTTCTCTTTTTTTCCACATAAACCAAGTTAAGCCCATCTCAGAACCATAATAACCACAGTAAACCTTAATCTTGAATATACCGTCACTGTCATTTTAAGTACATTTTAAGTGTTTTTTCCCTAATCTACTATATTTCTTTCCAAATAATTACACATCAAAAACATGTTTTTCAACCATTTATTAGTTTGTAGAAAAAAAATTAAATAAGCAGTTTTGAATCTGCCTGTCCCAGATATATTACTACACATTTCCAAGAATAAGCACATAAATGTCATGCAGTTAAAGTATTTCTTTAAGAAACAGAAAAAGAAGTGATAATGTCTCGGGTAGCTTCAGCACCGAGTGTAAGAGAGCATGAGATGCCCGTTTGTAAAAGGTGGGCTGCTCAGCGTTTCAGGGAGACAGAGGGGAGCCTTCAAAGGATGCAGGAGGGTTGGTACCAAATGGGCTGCCGGGTTTGATATCTGATGACCAAATCCAAGTCTGCTGTGAAGAGGATGAGGCGGGTATGGTTTCTGATTACTGATGGAAGATGGCCTGCTCATTATGCTGTCAATGCTAAATGAGAACTTTGCGTGCGTACCAAACTTTGGCTCTGTTAAGCACGGCTGCGCCCTGGAGTCTTTGGCCCCAGTGAGTTTCCCATGGGCGTTAAAAACATGTGGTGAAAGGTGGTAAGAAGAGGGGGGCATCATGGTACCATCCTGCAGGGATATGTACCGAACAGGAGGAGCTGGTACAAAGTTTACCTGCCCTTGTGCGTAAAACGACTGTCCGTACGGCCTGTATCTGCTCAGGCTGGGGTAAAACAGTCCGTCTCTGCTGAATGCAGGCTGGTTCCTCTTAAACCGCTTTCTTCTGCGCAGGAAGCTGCCGTTGTCAAACATGTCCTCAGACGCAGGGTCCAGAGACCAGTAGTTACCTTTGCCCGGGTTCCCAGGCTCCCTTGGGATCTTGATGAAACAGTCATTGAGAGAGAGGTTGTGTCTGATGGAGTTTTGCCAAGCGGGAAACTTCTCCCTGTAGTAGGGGAACTTGTTGCTGATAAAGTCACAGATGCCGCTCAGCGTCAGCTTCTTCAGCGGGCTCTGCAGGATGGCCATGGTGATGAGGGCGATGTAGGAGTAGGGAGGTTTTACCGAGCTGCTCTGGCTCTTCCTGGGCGTCGGATCGTCCGCGTAAAAGCTGCTCTCTCCTTCTCCAGAAGAGTCGGCCTCTGAGGAGTCAAACTCTGCCGATGATCCAGCGTCCGTGGAGCAGTGGTTTCTGAACACCAGCGGGTGGCTAGGGTCTTCGTCACCTTCTATATCGATCTCACTCTCATCCATAGAAAGTGCAGTTTGGTGAGGCGCTTCAAATTCTCTGGAGAGAATCATGATCGCGCCTTAACTATGAGTGCCAAAGACAAGCGGAACTGAGCGTCGTGCGTAAAAGCGCCTATGCCATACAGCGGGTCCAAAGATAAGACTCTTTCCAGTGGTGAGCGCTTAGGTTTTTATATACAGGGATGCTTTTGTCTTGTAAGCCAGTCCCATTAATCCCTCGGACCTATCAGAGCCCCCTCGCTGCAAGGAGGCACCTCTAGATGGGGGGGCTGTTTGGTGCGAAAAGCCCATTCAGCCCTGGAATGGCCGATTCACAGTCTTTTTTTTTTTCCTTTAGTAGGGAAGGCATTGGAATAGCAGAAAAAACTAAAACAAATGTAAACAATGGCACATCAAATGCTGTAAAGGGTGATCAGATGGGGGTCACCACTGGGAGCAGGAGAAATATTAGGTTAGAACTTTGAAACAGGAAAGAAAAATATTTGATCTCTTGTTGTTTGTATAAACAACCTATTCAAAAACTTCCTTGTATTAGAGTGATTCTCTGGAGTCACAAACTATGTTTTTATAAAGAGGAAACATGATCTGGTTTGATTATGGCTGTTTTATGCTTCCCTAAAGCAAAAGAAAGTAAACACCTAATATTTTATAAAACAAAGTGGTGTGTTTTTAGTTTAGCAAGGTCTTACTGTTATTAAAAAGAATATGCTCTGAATTTATGTGTGTGTAGGTGGTGAGGGGTGTATTTGTTTATTTAGATACTTCTTTGGGACAGTTTTTGGTATATTTACAAACCTTCTGGGTACCACCATGCCTTATGTGGACCAAGGGCTGGTTCTAATTTGGCAGAACCCATTTTTAACCTCAGAGAGTCCATTCAGAAGTATGGTGCAAATTAAATTTAGGTTAAGTACAGGAATATGTGTCAGGATACCTTAACCTATCTTTAATTAGGCATAGGCATAAATTAGGCATGAATGCAGAATTTGTTAAGAAGCAATAATCTAGTTGCTTCACTGAAAAGCCCTTCTTATTAAGGTTTAACGGATAATGGTCTGCTTTCTATGGAAGGTCTAGACTTTTTGTTTATATTTTCAATACAACTACTTCTGAAGCATAAATAGAATAGTTTTTTTTTTTTTATCAGTGAAAATATGAAATCTGATCCTAAAATAAAGTTTAAAAAGTGACATTCTTAAATTGTCTTCATGAGCCATTACCACTGGGTTATATATACCATTATATATTTGTGAACCTTATATCAACTGAAAATTGAAATTAAGCTTTTTCTGCTGAAATTATTTTCCACCTTTATTTGTTATGATAAAGAGAAGGGCTGCCATTTTTTTTTTTATGTATTTACTGATTAATTAATGTCATTTGTGAATCTTTTGAGTATATTTTCATTTTAAAAAAATGCATTTAAGTGAAAATAGCAGACTTCTCCCATTTGGACACTGAGAAAAAATAATCCAACCGTTTTTTGCATTAACTTAATCATATTTAGTTATTTAACACAATTTTTCTAACATGAAACAATTGTGTTAAAGTAACTAAATTTAAAAAAAGGTTGCATTATTTATTAATTGTGTGCTATGCTGCGTTAAATGACATTATTTCCTACTTTTTATAAGCTTCAGAGCAGTTTCTCTGCAATAAATTGAGTCTTGAACTAAAGTCGCATCTTGTTTTTTTTTTTTATTTCATACAGTAGCTTTTTCAAACGGGGGTGTTTTGGGTGGATTTCCAACCCCACACCCAACACTTGATAAGAAACAAAGCGATTAGTTTAACACCTTTGGATGGCACTGTGGGTGGCGTGGCCGTGGAAATGGCCGTGGGATTAAGCTCCCCGCAGTCAATGGAGAAAGAGAAGCAATAGTTGCTCTTAATGAGGCCATCAGCATGAGAATCGAGAAGGAAACGGCTGAGCTGCGTGATGCGCTCTGCGTTTTAAGGACAAACTGCGTCCTCAGCTAAAACACAGAGAGGCCAACCTCAAAGTAAAGCGCTCCGACAGCGGATGCTTGCTAAAAAAATACATTAAAAAAACACAAAACAAAACGAAAGCATCTACATTGCAAATAATCAAAGAGGGACAGCTCCACCTATTTCCCACTTTGCCTGTTATTATGTGTAAAAGGGCCACATGACTCGACCAATAAAAGCTTTCAAAGAGCACGAGGATGAGATTTTTAGAGTGCCTAACAAAAACCATGATTTAAATCCTGAATCCATGCCTTTAGTTGGTTAAAAAAGGCTTGCATGATAGACACCCCTACTTCATAAGTAAAATAAATATAATCCCTTTAGAAACAGCAGTGCTTAAAAGTTTAATTGACCATAAGTGCAACATTGATCAAAACAAACATTTTGATTTGCATCATGGAGCTCTGCAAGGCTGAATTTAAGGTTCCCTCACTTTTAAATATTTGTATATACTATAGGGTGGTAAAGACACATGGCACTTTAATAGCTACACTCTGATGACACACAGAATAATGCCACCAAATCAAGTCCAGTTTATCCTTTCTTATATATATATATATATATATATATATATATATATATATATATATATATATATATATATATATATATATAATGTGGATGTTTAAACTTGAAAATCACAATTTTGGACACTGAACACAAATATTTCAAGTGTTATATTTGATCAATTTACATTCCTTAAAAACAGTTTTGGAGATTTTTTTTATCTGCACAGCCCTAACAAGTCAAATTTAGACTTCTATATTAGCTAGGAAACTGTTTTAGATGTTCTTAACCATGGTTTTACCGTATAAATTTAGTCCAATTTATTTGATTTGCTTTTACCTTACCAGTCCACATTGGGTCTCTTAGGTCCCCTGTTGTTACTTACATGGAAGCTACAATCTATCAGTTTATTACAGCCCACACCTTTGAACCAGAGTATCCCTAAATTTGACAGCAGTGTTTATTGCTTTTTTTCCCCAACCTCTTATACCTCTAAATTTTATTCCTTAATTTCTTCAACACGTTTTACTCCAATGTCTTTTTATTTGATCTTAACACATAAGATTGTTTTACTGATTTTCCCTCTCATTTTGTGTTTTATCAAAAAAAAAAACAAAGTTTTTGTCTTTTATGGCTAAAACTTTTATACGTTTAGAAAATTCTACACATTTGCAAATTTTTTTTATTCATTTCTAATATTTCACTACTGCAATTGATTTGTTTTTAAATATATTTGACATTTTATTTTTGTGTTAAAATTACTGTCATTCATCTATTCATAAGGGACAATTTATGATATTTTAAAATGAAGGTGAGATGTTTATCTCCTTTAAGACTTTTTTACAATTGAATACAATGCAATAGTGAGTCCCTCATTTTAACGCATAGTGTTGTCTTGCTAATTTTTCAGAATTTTCAACGCAAGGTTATGAGGTGTCATGAAGCTTAAGCGAACAAGTGACAGAACACAACATTTTGATGAAAACTTTATTTAAATACATTCAAAAATACAGAGTTGAGAAAGTCTGAGAAACTACTGCAACCCTAAAGAGTGTAATTACAAGCAGGTTAAACTTAAAGTCACCTTTAGAAACTATAATTCGTTCACCACACGTTTGAGTTTTTTTTTTATATATATATTGAAACTTTTCTAAATGTCCTCTATTTTTCTTTTAAAGCAGGTTGTGGTGAATCATCACAAGTTAAAGTTATCTTTACTCTTCGTTTCACAGTAGAGTAGTTTAGACTCCGTCACAGATGTAGTTCTAGATCTTCCATAACCTTTACTACCACACAGTCCCCTAATGATCTTCAGAGAATACCCTCAAACTAACTTTTTCCTCCATCCTTTACAACAGTAGACGTGAAAACCTCATGTAGAATGTCCTTGTCCAGGTTCCTGCCTGTAATGTAGAGCAAAGAAAAACAGATTTGACTAAGCAGACTATATACACAAAATAAATGTCTAAAACAAAAGCATTCAATCCTGTTAATAAACCTTTTTACATCTGTGAGTGTGTGTGACAGCTCCGCTACCTATAAAGACCAGCCTGTTTGTATGTGGGTTTTCCTCCCAAAGCTGTGGAGTCTCATTCAACTCATATAGCTCATGGACCCCCTGCAGCATCACTTGGTGGGCTTTACCTGGAAACGATACTATGCCCTGAAAACACACAAGTAAAACATTAAGCTGCCTCAAAGGAATCGTTTATCTAGTTAACAGATAATAAAACCACCAGGGAACTATTGTGCTTTGACGTACCTTCAACCGGATGACACTCATGGGTTCCCCTGCTTTGTTACAGAACTTCTTCTCCCAAAGCAGATCCTGTGACAGTGGAAAATACAGTTTTATGGTACCAAAGCTAATTAGCTAAGGCAAGTGGGACTAGAATTATAGATTGTGTCTTTACTTGGATGAAGGCATTTAGGGCATCCTCATGGAGGTCTCCAGATATCTCAAACGTTACGGTTAAAATACTCTAGAGGTGACAGAAAATATTCGCATTACATGACCTTTCCAGTAGCAACAAGGTATTAAATTTACTTGATAGTAATTTGCATTATTTTAGAAAATATAATCATAATGAGACAACTGGGAGATTTCCATATGAAATGTAAAGCTTTGACTGTGCAAAGTAGCCACAACTGTATTTGACTGCTGAAAAGCAAAACTGTAAAAGTTAAGGATGTCTTAATTCGATGCCTTGTGAAAGAGCTAAAACATGTATTTAAAAAAAAGATGTTTGCGGTTTACTGTGACTAACTGGGAGTGATGAACAAAAGATGCATTTTTTACGCCCCAGCTGAGGAATTTGTCAATGAACGTGTCAAAACTCACAGCCCCATTTGGGCAGCCAAAACCCAGCGGTGTCTCACTCTTTCTACCCCCCCTCAAAACACAGCCAGCCCTCCCTCCCTCTTCGATGCTTCCTCACCACATTAAAAGGACACCTTGCTGATATTTGGGGGAGGTTTGGGTTGAACTGCAAAGGTTAAACACTTCCTTGTCATTTGGTATAACAACAGAAAAAGAAAAAAAAAAAACGGCATTCTCATTTGCATGTAAAGAGAAGTGTGATGGTGGCAGTGGCGGTGGAGGTGTGGTCATGTGTCAGGGGGGGTCCGAGGGACAGTGGAGCTTCATGCGGGAAAGGGAACCAGAGAGAAAACAGACAAACAATGGTGTTATTTACCCACCCAAATAACCCCCGTCTGTCCTCATCCTGTGATAAAAGTTCATGATATGAAAACACAAACTGTCTGTAGCAGAGAGTCAGCAGGTGTGGAAATGACGCATGAAAAATAATTAAACAATGCAGCTATTGAAGACAAATAATTGCTGACAACTTCAGCAAACTATTCAATAACCAGTTGGACTTTGCACATATTTTCACGTTACGGCAACAACAAAAAAAACATGTTATTGACATTTCGATGAGATACATCAACACAAGTTAATGCATATTTGTAAAATGGAAAAGGATACAAGTTCGTTTTTCTCTTTTCTTACAGTAAAAACTGAAAAGTGCCCAATGACACTAAGAAAAACTGACGATTAAAAAAAGATCCACTTGATTTGATAATTGTTGAACTTTGTCATTTCAAACTTGCAAAAATACACAACATTTAATATTTCTGCAAAGCACTAAACTTTCCCACTTAAAGCTGGGAAATTCTAGTCAGTCTAGACATAATTTAAAGGGTCTTCTGTGTTTAGGTTGTTTTTAGCTCAAATTGGCTTTATTTGTAATGTGACACGAAAACATCAAAAGCGTCAGGTTCATCACAACACAAAAACAGTAAAGCAGGGCGGGAGATTTCACTATGGTGTCGCAGCCCTGGGGTAATGCAGTGCTCTGTTTGAGCCCCAAGGTGCGAACCTTACCTACCCCCCTCTCATCCAGCAGGAAATGATATGCTGACATAAATTAGCAAGCAAAAAACATGGAAACTCCCTCAGAGATGTGGAAAGCCAAGAAGGACTGCATACAAACCTTGTCTAGGTGTGGTCTGGCAGGTTTCAAATGCTGGAGCTTCTCAGAAAGCCTTTCAGATTAGAGAAATAAACAGACCTGATGAGTTTCATGTTTCATTCAGCTATTTTAATATACTGGTAGAATCATTATCCTCAAAATGTGTGCTAAAACAAACTTTAGTAATAAATAATGATGGCTTTTATTTTTCTCTGGCTTGAGTATTGTCAAATAGAAAAAAAAAAATGTCTGCATGGATGGACTGAATTAAAGAAATTGATATACAATGACTAAAATAGGGAGAGAAAATCCCCAAAAAATGTAATTTAACCAACATATTTGACACCATTGAGTTTCTTCAAACAGAAATTTAAGAATTTTGTTTTTATTCAAATATTTAATATATTTGTTTTAAACTTTTTACCTTTTAAATCCTTTTCAGAAATTCATCATGAATGCATTTGGTGGATTCTGCGTTTTCTTGTGTTTTTAGGACTTTTAGATCTGCATAATCTTTAGTTGTTCTTTTCAAATGTATCCTCATTAACTGCAAACACTGTGACATGTTCATCTGTGCATAATGCAAGCGCTCACAGACCAGTTTCTTTTATTCACAGCCTTTGTCGTCTGATCCATCCTGTCCCGCTGACTCTTAAAATAGACCAAAGATACACCAACGACTCAACATAGTCTCACATTTGGATTACTTTTCAGTTTCTGTGTATTTGTATAGTGTTCTTTTTGAAACATAACAGGCTTGTAGGAAAGCCAAGCAGAGGTGCAGTTCATAAATAGATAGTCAGAACTTTAATGTCAGAACAGATTTTTCACAAAATTAAACCAGGTGAAACAAAAACTTTTCTACTTCAGCAGATTTATATAGAGCATATTGACAGAGGAAAATGTTTTTTACAATCTTAATTTTTTTTTATATATTTCTTTTACATTCTTGATATAAATACTGCTCTAATTGGGTTACTCTGTTGGCTAAAGGCATGTTTTAGAGTCTTCAAACTCCAGTTAACGATTAATCGATTACTAAATTAGTGGATGATTACTTTAATAATTGATTTATCACTGTTTCAGCCCTAATAAATTTAAACAACATATTTGTTTGTTAAGCAGATATATATTTTTGTAGCACTGTAGTTTTTAAGGTGCGTAATGTCAAACTATCAGCAAACCGAGCTGCTAAGAGTCTATCTCTCTTTACTTTTTAATAGCAGAACTGCCATACATTCAAATAATTAGTTTATTTATGCAACTTTCATATGTTTAATGCCTAGACGTTAATTTGAGCTGTGCACTGCTTTGATACTTTAGACTCTGAACTGTGTTGTGTTTCTTCATCCAGTACTGGTCTGAGATTATTTTATGATAAATTACAATAAATACATTCATATAAATAAATAAATGCAGTTTTGTAAAAGATGATCTCCCATTTATTTAGTAATAGGTCCATTGTAGTGGGCGGGACTAACAGAGTTCAAAGGAAGGTTTTGGTAGAGGAAAAAAAAAGCAAGCAATTCTTTATCAACTCATGTCACAGTTTTAGTGAAGGTTTTCCTTAATTAGTTTTTTTTTAAAGCTATAGTGCCTGGTGGTTACTCTAAATACTATAAGTATTACTGAACATTTTATAGATAAAAATTAAACAAAGCAAGAAAGTAATCTATTTTTTTTATAGACCCTGCTTTTTAATCTTCTTTCTTCTTTTCTGCTTAACAGAAAAACCTTTACCCATTGCACTTAATCTCATAGCTGTGTCAATGCTTAATAACATTCCTAAATGGACCTGCGAATGCTTTACAAATGGCAATTAAATCCTCTTGGATACTGAGAACAGCTCCCAAACAAACTATTACCCCTGTTCTCTCTGACCTCACAAGGAGGCTAAATGTTGCATCCAGCTGCTTGAGCCCTCTGTGCTGTTAGTACCACACAGGCTGAGCTGCAGGGGGGGGCGCTTCAAACGGCCAGCATGGGGCTGAAAATGAGGAGGGACCAAAACTCAAAAGGCAGGGGGAGAGAGGCTATCTGTTGGGACAAGGGGGGCTCACTAGGTGCCAGTGGACACACACAGCTCTAATCCTCTGCAGCTGGTCAAGAGACACTGACTCGGGGCACGTAAGGCAACTTTAACACGGCGGCCGGTTCATTCACATGAAGGGATGAACACCAATTCTATTCATGAGAATGAGATTCAGCTGGGGGATACAACACGATGACCATCCTGTGGTGTGACAGCGGGACAATCAGTAGAAAAGGAGTCCGTTAATTAGAGAGAAGCATCAAAGGCTGCTGCAAAGGCAACTCAGACAATGTAGTAACAAAAGCTTACAACTGACTATAAATATTTCTATTCTGCTAGTTTAAGAAGAACACTAAATTATGTCATACATTGCAAAGGAAATTAATATAAACACTTTGTGCTTTCCTTAGCAGTTAAAACATTCTCACAAATTACAAGTACCTTGAAGAAAAGACGCAGACTTGATTATTAGATAAAATATCAGGTCACATCGATTGACTATTTGCTACTCTATTTAAACGACAAAAAAAAATTAGATTCATCTTTCATTGAGTTTTATAAAAAAAAAAAACAACAACAACACTGGCGATCTTCAGATAAGATCTGGAGTATCAGGTCACAGGTCCCTATCAAGAAATATATTAAGAAATTTGTAAAGTTGCAATATGTGTTCGGTTTAGGTTTCGCAAAGGGCTGACTGGATTCAGAGGGTAGTTTTCATTTCAGTTACATGAAGCACATTTAAACTATGCTTCCCGTGAACATATTTTCTGGGTTGGGTGGGCCTTTACTGTCCACACAGGTATAAGATTTCAGTGACCAAAGACCCATTTCACTACCCTTTTTAAACCGGGCCAAGGTCAATCCGAGCACGCTAACCGAGATAACTGTTGAGTGTAAATGAAACGCAAAACTGAACCGTGCCAGCAATGTTGCCATGGCGCCGCCATTTTGGTTTGCTCTTTTACCTCTAGAGAGCAGTAGTACCATAGATCGTCACTAGGAGGCGAGGAACCGTGCTAGAGTGGTGCATAAATGGTCTTAAGGAACTGAGCTCGGCACAGTTAACTGATCCAATAGATTAGATTAGATTCAACTTTATTGTCATTACACAGGTACAGGAACAAGGCAACGAAATGCAGTTTAGGTCTAACCAAAAGTGCAATAGCAGCATGTACTGGATAACTAATGGTTCCATAAATACAGGACATGGGTTTCAACTGAATACCATTATAAACAGAATCTTGCTAATAGATGAATATAATATATAGATAACTAGTGTTATGAACTAAATTTACAGCTGGATATGTACCGAATATAATATACAGGTGGATATTACTATAAAGAGGGTTTTTACAGTTACGTACAATAGCATATATACAGATGGATTTTACTATAAAATGAATAAATAAAGTTTGGACAGAAGCTATCTAAATTAAAGTGCAGTGGAGGGTAATTGCATATTACAATATCGTCATGGATCAGTTTTCAGAGGGTAGTGTAAATGTGCCTATAGACTACCCTTTTGAAACCGTGCAGAGAGCGGTCCGAGCACGGTAACCGAGATAACTGTTGAGTGTAAATGGAATGCAACTGAACTGGGCTGTGCAAGATACAACCGAACCGCGCTAGATATAGTACTAGTTTAACAGTAGGGCTCAGCATGGTTCAGTTGTGTTTCAGTTCTCCGATGACAAAGAGCACATGAGCAAACCGCATGATCTCCAATTTACAGTCAGCTGACTCATTTTGCAGGTTTTCCACTGTGTCTGGCTTTGTAATTCACAGATCTCTTCACCTGTTCACAACACAAACTCCTTCTCAGGATGTTAATAATAAATGGCATCAAAATAGCATGGTGGGACCTGGGATGATGCTCTCAGTGAAATTTGTGAGGAAGACGCACATAGGTTCCTGAATGTTTTGGGAGCCGCCATTTTTGTTTGCATAACTCGCACCTTAAGAGCTGTAGTATCATTGACCACCGAAAGGAGGTGAGGAATTGTGAGATTTTTTTTTATATTTTACCAAAAGCGGATGTGTTTTACTATGCAACTATTTCTGTCTTCCTTTTAGACCAATTACATTTCCACTAAATTGCTGCATAGTGCGACTAAAATAGCCCTGGTGTCTATCTCAATCTGAGCTACGCAAGTCGCCTGCAGAAAATGATGTTGGGTGTGATCATCTCCATCGACTCTAAATGAGCACTAAACAGCATGACCCCATGCAACGCAATTTTTATCAGATCAGACCAAAAACATCATATTTGGAGTTTTCAGGGACTAAGTCTATTTTTTTGCTGAGAGTTCACATATTTACATAGTGTTTGCACACCTCAGCGACTCTGTATTTGTGAATTTTTACATTTCAAAAAGTGCTACAGCTTTTTTTTTAATTAATGACTAGAACTCTGTGCATTAGAATAAAACAAAAGTGACCAACTCACTTTGCTCCATCCTTACAGTCAAACGAATGCAAATCCAACACTTGAGAGAGATCCACCCTGCAAAGAAGATTAAATACATTTTAGCTCTGGTCCTTAACTAACCTTAAAGATAAAGTGAAGCAACCAACGATGAATGCTTTCACAATGTTGTTTCAATTAACCCTCACACTGCACAGCCTTTCATCCTACACCCAGGTCTGAGCTCTGCAGGAGGGCGGCGCAAAGCCTTGACACAAACCCGGACCTCTCATTTATACCAGCTTGTGTTAGGCCTCTGCAGGCTGGTATACACATTCAAAAACCGAGCCATCCTGCTGGCTCCGGGGTCAGAGAGCACAGACTTGTGGGTAACCAAACACCAACGTGCAGTCGATGTTTACTCAGGACGCTGTAGTTTGTGTTTGCCTATGTGCATGTCCCCCTTGTCTGAACTGCTTTATCTTTGATACAAAGATCTGAGCAGAAGTTATGATAACACAGCAGGAGATCTAGACCAGAGAAACATCTACTTAACCCCACCCTAAAGAATGACCCTTCATCTGTTTAGAAAAAAAAAAAGGACTAACCTTGATCTCTGAGTTTCCAGAATCTTTACAAGACCATTTATAGACCTACGGGTAAAGAAGAAAAACTATGATCATCAGCAGTATGAACATCTCTCTGACAGAGAATTGGTTGTGAGAAGTTATTATGAACCTGACAGAGTCTCGGACTTGGTTCAGTTCCTCCTCCTCCACCAGGTCTGTCTTATTGATAATGGTAAGATCTGCAAGAGCGATCTGTCTAAGGATATTAAATCAAAATAAACTCAGAAACCTCTATTCAGCAAGTATATAGGGTCATCTTATGTAGACGATACTCGCCTGTTTTTTGATACAATAAGTGAAAAAAGAGCAGCATAAAAGCTGCCATACCTGGCTGCTTCATTGACAAGTCCATCTGCTTTTTCCTCTTTTAGTTGCTACAAAAAAAATAAAAAAATAATAATAACAAGCATAGTTTTTACCATATAGGAAGATATTTTAAAACCATCTGAAAACAAGAAACCATCCTGCTGAAACCTGCATCTCAACAAAACATTCTCCTTTTAAAACTACTTTGCTGTCCCTTCCAAAAGATCGACTTACTCATGATCTGGCCCACAGCCACACACTTCATTTAATTCAACACCGTTTTATGTGATAGAGTAACTTAAAGTAGTATAAAATTATGAATTTGAAAAATGACGGTTCATGGTTTTAAAGCCTTTTAAAGCTAAAAAATACCTCAAGCTCCGCTCAACACACCCAAGGTAAAGGAGTGTTAATAAATTCACAGGGCACCGTGATAACAGAATGTACACCAAAACAAATAATGCAACAGTTTTTGGCATTAAATTAATAATTTTTAGTTTAACACAAATGTTTACGTTATTTAATAACTACGTTGGTAAAAGAAGCACCATCTTTAGATGGTCTGACTCATAGAACAGGTAGATTTTTTTTTTAAATGACACGAGAGGCAAATTAGAGGAGGTGACAGCGCAATAACAATGGTCGCTGCTCTGATATCAATTACTCTGTCAACATGTGTTGGGTTTCCTCCTTCTCTCTGTCAGGATTTCCTTCATCTCACTTCACAACAGTCTGAGGACAGAACAGCTCAAATGCCATGAAATGCGTCACTTCACTGAGCATGACACCTCTAAATTAGAGCCCATTATCTGGGTGGCACTTGTCTTGTTCCTTTTAAGTAGCACAAAGGAGGCAGGATGTGTTTGTTCACTAGAATGATGGGGGGGGCTCTGAGAGGTTGGACAGACACAGCTTTACTAACTGTACCATGGTAGAAAGGACAAACGTTCAGGTCGCCTTATTAAATCCTGCAACTGTATATATATATATATATATATATATATTGTCTCTACAGCAAAATAATTCCAGATTTTGTTTTTCAATTGTGAACATTAAGAGAGATATTTCCACCACTTACCTGGAGCCCATACTTGGCATCAATCACCGTCACAATGCCTACAGAAGGGGAAGCAAAAAGGATTTAAGCATAAAGCAAAGCACCAAAATTTGAATTCCTTCTCTCCTAAACCAAGGCTGCCTTTGGGCATCTGACTGTGTTTCTCTAAACAGAGAAAACCTGGTGAAGAAATCAGTCTGAAAGGAGAGGACAGCTGAGCATTTGGTTTGAGGAGCAGAAGATCATTCTTTCAAACATGTCAGACCTTTAACATCAGGTCAATGAAATAAGAATACATTTTTACTGTTTCGCAAAAAATAGAATCGGTTAACCAAATGTGATGTAATAAAAATGTAGACAAAATTCTGGTTAAAGTTTGTCACTTAAAGGTATAGAAGATTATCTTTTATTTCAGGGTGGATCATCTAAATAAGTGGTCCTCCTAATTGTCAATCATTCTGGTGATGTTTTTACATAAAACTGTCCTACGTGCTCGTCCCATTAGCTATCATTTTCTGCACATGCACACTTTCAGGATTATATATGTGGTGAGCTACGGTTTCAGACAGTCATAGAAGCTCAACTTTCTTACTGCGGTTCTTTGAAAATGGTTTTAAGAAAAAAAAGTGGCTATGAAGTGTATGAGAAGAAAAAAAGGCGTCAGAAGAGGCAGATTTATCCTGGAATGCTTTGCGCGGAGAGCTCTCCTCACAAAGCATTATGGGATTTGCTGTCACAGCAGCCCACTGTCGCCATAGGCTGTGGCTACCAGACAGCGGCGACTAATAAAGATTGCACAGACACAAGGAGGAGGAGTTTCGTGACCAACGGAGCAAAAAGCACTGATCATGTGTCTGAAAGGTCAAATACCGTATTTTCACGACTATAAAGCGCATATATAAACGTCTTTTTTTCCCCTCAAAATGTGCGGCGCGCCCTATAGTGCGGTGCGCCCTATGTGTTACTGCGGACGTTGTTGAGACCGCCATGAGAACATTAAAGGGGGAAGTGTGG
>NW_015150479.1:855855-863757 GCF_000732505.1 Cyprinodon variegatus | reverse complement strand
TTTAGTACGGTGCGCCTTATGGTCGTGAAAGTACGGGGCCTAAGTTTGTTATAAAGTCCACTATATAGTCCCGGCTGTATGTGGACACAGTAAGCTTGTATGAGCTATGAGAACAGCACGTTTTAAACAGGATGAGCATGGGGAGAAATGAGCGTGTGCATGCTCTTGCACGCAAAAAATTTTTTTAAATGAAGGGGGCGGTTCTTTTAAAAAATTCCTCCACAATACCTTTAATTATATCTGGTTAAACATTTTTGGTTTCAGTCTGAGCTAAATATTCCCTTACTTTGGGTACAAAAGTCATTCACGTATAGGCTTTTTTAATTCTTTCTGCAACCACAGCTTTAATACATTTCTAGAACATTGATTGTGAACAAGCATACATCTACTGTATCCTTTCATGAACAGGTACAGTTTCAAAAATATACAAAATAAGTTCACTTAAACCACATACAACCTGCAGTGATAAACATGAATACTTCTGGCTGGACATTTTACTGCCTTTTTTTTTTTACAGAAATTGTAAAGATAACTTTAACAAGATGGATTGTTAAACATATTTTCAAAAGACTTTCCTTTTTAGATTTTTAATGTTGTCCTGCCTCAAAGGTAACTGTTTGGGAAACGGTTACCCTGAGGTAGTATTTTCACAAACAACAGAGGAGCCATTAAGGCTTCAGCACAGCCTAGCTAAAATGGATGCCAATGTTTATTTAACCCTCAATAAACTTTTCAAATGAAGATGCATTCTCCAAAACCCTCACTAAATTGAAATTAAGTATTGAAATGTATATTGAACGAAATATTTTTGCCTTTCAGAGATGTTGCACCTGTAACGACAGAAATATGCTGAAATATTAGCTGCCTGTTTATGTGGCAAAGTTTAAAATGTTTAAATTTAAACTGATTCAAAGCTTTATGAATCAATGCATTATATTTAGCCTAGTAAAGTGAAACCAGAAAGCAGGAGAGGAAACCAGCATCATTATTTTGTTCATATGTCAAGCGCTGACTGACTGATCCATAGATTACAGAGCAAAAATATTCGCCCAGTTTACACTACCCTCTGAAAACCAATCCCTGCCAAGCTTGGATCAGTTAACCGTGCCGAGCGCAGTTCCTTACGACCATTTACACACCATGCTACGGTACTACTGCTCTCTAGAGGTAAACAAGCAAATAAACATGGCAACACCCGTAACATTTAAGGATGTTTGCAAAGAGTCAGGCAAAGAAGGCAGCCTTTGGTGAATTTACTTTACAGAGTTGGCTTTTGGGAAGTGGATACGACAAATTATAGTCTAATCAGGGCTTACAGAAGCATGAAACAACGATAGGAGTTGAGGATCATCACACTGCTAAGCAGAATCATCATTTGAAATCGGTTGGCACAGTAGGGAAGCTAGGGAAGGATATTTATGAATGACTGAAATTTCATGATTACAGAGGCTGACTGTAAGGAGATGACACAGTCTGCTCATACACTCTTTGTTATTAGCCCTTTAAAGCCCGATCCAAGAATAAAACAAAACAGAAAATTACTTTTTTTTTTGGTTTGAAGTCGTTATTTGGCCGTTTAACAAAATATGTAAAAAGAAAAAACAGAAATACATTTTTGATATTAATATTGCATATTGCAAAAGGCCACCACAATTTCTGCCAAGTAGAAAAGACAAACACTCAGCAGGGATTATGTCTGAAGCTCACTGCGATGGTGCTTTAAAACTGTTCGAGCCAAAAGTGTCTGATTTTCATCAGGATCATTAAACTAAATAACAGTGGAGCTGCAAGCATATTGCATAGCCTTCATGTATAATTTTCATCATGTTTAGATCAGATAAATATAAACATTTAATCTTTACCTAGAAATTTATTATTTATTTTTATTGTTTCCACTAACAGGTCAAATACATTTTAAAGCAGTAAAATCAAAGAGAAAATGTAATTAATTAAGTAAAATTCACATCCAATAGGTGTAAAGGTAAACTTTAGACTTGAATAGGTCTTTATTAAATTTTATTTCATTCTTATTTTTAAATGAGGGTTCTTAAAAAAAGAGAGCACATTTAAAGGAATATGCAAAGCAAGGACATAAACTACAGAGAGAGATTTTAAAACTCCTACCATCTAAATAGACGTCACTTCCAAGTTCTGCGTCGACCCAAAACATGGAGGCCACAGCTCCTGCAAAGAGGAGTATATTAAAATGACAAAATAGGAGAAAAAACATTTAACTGGACTTAAGGACAAAGATCTGCTTCATAAGTTTATGAGCTTGTGCATCTTTTTAATGTTAAATATACTATTTACAGTAAAACTTTACAACAAGGGCTAAAGATGCAACAAATGAGACCATTCACTGTGAAGACATGAATGATACAAACTCTAAAACACACACACAAAAAACCCCAAAACAAATGTAACAGAAAAAAAACTGCAAAAGAAAAAAAAAATGCTGCAATCAGATAAATAAGATACAAGCAACAGGAAAAATGTTGCAAAAAAAAAAAACAGCAGTGATTTCACCAGACCGCTAGAAGGAGTCAATCACCAGGCTATATGTGACCAGACTAATATGGGACAAAACAAGGGTGTAACTTTGTGATAAAAGTTGGTGGGGACACTCTAAGGGTGGTGGCTGATAGGGTTTATATTTTCCAAAAATGAGCTCAAACATATTTATTGAATGCTTTCCTATTGTTGAGACAACAAGAGAACCGCAGTACACATATTTATATTTATAGACAGATGCCTGCCTTTAGTGCATTATTTATAAAGGGCTCAAAAACATTCATGTATAAAAAATGACGAATAACAACCGATATCCGATGCCAACAGCAATATATCCTGCATCCCTAGTATGGACACAACTTCAATTCCATGCATCCATCCATGCATGGCTTCCCTTTAAGCTGCATCAGTGATTATCCTCCTTTACAAGCAGCAAAATCTAATATAGAAATTTGTCCCATATGTCGTTGACAGCCAAAGTCTATGTATTGAACCGTATATTTCAAAAATCATTTATACGCTGATTTGTATTATTTGCGCTTTAATTCTTGTAGGTTTCTTATATTTTAATTTTAAGTCTGTGTCCTGTGAGTCCGGTTGTCTCTGGGTTGCTGGCACAGCTATTTCTGAGTCTCGTTGAACTACAAAAGACAAAATTATATGTTGAATTTTAGTATAGCATACCGTCGTTTTTTTCTTGGAGACATATTTTATTGCATGTTGCATATCCCTGTAAATCTGTTTCACCTTTAAATCTGCAGCTGTCCCTAATTGTGTCTCTGCTCTGCTTAAAATCAGATTTATGAACCTGTCTACCGATATAATGATGCCAGAGAAAATCATTTTCAGGAGCTAGGAATTAGAATTAGGAGCTATAATTTGCACAGAACCTAGATTTCCCAGTATTACAAAAAATGTTGTGGTAGTAACATCTGACTTGGTGACTGATTTCCTCTGTGTTTTGAAGCTAGATTTCATTTTTCTCTCTTTTTTTTTGAAATCATGCAGCTTTTTGTAATCACAACATATTTGCATTTGCTCCTTCCTATTTTGTATGATTGCTGCATTTTTCTGTTTTCAGGCCTATTGCACTATTATCAATTTTAGAATTATGGTTTATTTTGCTGATTCCTTAAGAATTGAGATCTATAAATCAGCAGAGAGGTTCAAGGAATATTACAATCATAATTAATTTAATTTAAAATACCCTCTTGACCTTCTTTTGTCAGACAAAATGCTAAAAAAAATTGACACAGCTTGAGAAGGGTATTTTAAACAACCAAAATGTGAGATGTGATGCATGCCTGTTTGTATTTAAAAATCAATCTTCTTTGAGCATTTCATATTTAAACTATTCTTTCAGGCTGAGCTCAGATAAACAGATAAAAGCAATTTCAGAGGCTATCAATTGTTTGAGTCCTTCTGGTACATTTGGTTTGTTTCCATTTCACACGTTTGTCAAACTGTCAGCAGGATGAGTTAAAAAATGAGAATATTTGATGGATGCATAATGCTCACAGTTTTTAAATGGCATGTTTCAAATAACTTATCCAACCTACTGCTGGACAGAGCAGAGGAGAATCCTCCCAGGACTCTCTATGATTGACAGAGCTGTCGGGGCCAATGAAGGGCCTGTCGGGGTCAATAACGAGCCAATGACAAGAAAGAGGAGCAGGGACAGCCCCGGTCTGAGTCTGCTCTGTTTGTTTTGAGTGAGAGCTGGGATGGCGACTGTCTGCCTGTAATGCTACCTCCTGACACCTGTCACTTAGCAACATACCACATTGCTCGCCCTTTAATAGCCTAAAGCTGATTTCAACTTTACCAACAAAGTGATGAACGGACAGTTAGACGCCTTCCTGGCTTCCCATTGGTGTTGCTGTCACAGAAAAACAGCTTTAATCTTCACCTTATCAGAAAATGTCCAACTTTTAATGGGAGATTTTAAAAGTATCAAGCGAAAATATCAATTCGAACATGAACAACAAAGAAAAAAGTATTTAATAAATGCTGAATCTTGAACCATCTAAAAAGGGTGAATATTTTTTAAACTCTTGTATAACTTTTGATGAGTGAAATTTAATAACATTTTATAGCAGTAGTTTCACAAAATTTTTAACCCCAAAGTCTGTTATTCCCCAAGAAAAAAAAATACCATTTTGAAAAAAGGTTTTATTTTGAACTCAAAACAAAGCTCACTCACAGGAGCTGTAACATTCTCTTTCTATAAATTTTTTGTTTTTTATTTTTATCAACCAATCAGCTTATTCAATACATCTTTATTATCTGTTGGCATTGGATTGGATTATTTTATTAGACAGCTCCGGTGTTCTGTCAGATGAGCATACCGTTTATCCCTTTAGTTTTGTACGAAATATAAACTGTAAATTACTTTAACGGGTGCGTATCCCTTTAGTCATGTACAAAAAAAACCGATTGAATTACTTACTTTTTTTGGTGTTTTTTAAGCATATGGCGATCTCACCTTAAATTGTTTGTTTTTTTTGTACACGACTTAAGGGATACATGCCCGTTGAGGTAGTTTAACGTACAAAACTAAAGGGATAAATGCAAATCTGACGTTTTGCAAATGCGTATTATGGGTATGCTGGTCTGACGAAGTATGCTCATCTGACAGAACACCAGTTATCCCGAGCTGTCTCTGCAGCTATATAATTAAGTTGCTGGAGGACACAGGGACCGCTTTTCATCATTCTTCCTGTATTTTCCAATTTTGCATTATTTGTTAACTCAACTACTTACTGAGACATCAAACCCCAATGACTTCAAATACAGATGATCAATTTGGGACTGTAATTTAGTGTTTGGTCCTGTTTCTTTCCTAGATATACAGTAGAAAAAGGCTCCCCTTTTTTCTGTTTATAACTATATTTGTTGTCTTTCATCCTTCCTGACATGAAAACCAAATCAGAGCTCATCTGTTAAAGTGTTTCTTCCCCAGACAGATCCACCTATGGAACTATTTTACTGTTACCTTTACTAACATACAAATTATTTATGGATCAGTGCTTCTATGTTACTCTTTTATGGCTGCTTCTATCTCCTTGAAATCTTGTTGTTCTCGGCATATGGCCGCTCACACTGAGTCTGGTTCTGCTGGAGGTTTCTTTCTGTTAAAAGGGAGTTTTTCCTCTCCCCAGTCGCTGCATGTATGCTCGGTATGAGGGGGTTGCAGCAAAATCAACAACTGGCCACTGTCACCACATCGTAATCCAGGACAAGTAAATCCTGCAAACTCAATGACTCAGCTGAGTCTTATAAACTTTACTCAATCTATGATCTGACTGAATTGTCTCTTAAAGGTGTCTTGAGATCAAGTGTTGTGAATTGCAGCTAAATCAATTAAGTTAACTGAATTACACATGGCATAGAACAAAAAAACATTTAGGTGAGTATAGATTGGTGACAACCGGGTTGGAAGGGAAATGACAATTATGTAGATTATGAAAGTTACAAGATGAAGATTAAAACTAAATCCTGAGCCAACGGTTCCCAATCTTTTCCTGCTGATCCCCCCTTTAGGTACCAGTCTTTCTTCAGCAGGGATTGAAGCATCACTGACTAAATAATATCTTTTCTGGCCAAAGTTGTGAATACAGAGAAAATGTCCCATGTAATCCCTGCAATCACAGTGAAACTAGTGTTTTATGAAAATCAAACCCTATTATGAATTTAGCATGATGTGTGTTACCAGGATCAGCGAGTCCTGTAGTTTCTAAAAGGATGTAGTCGAACTTTCCTTTCTTCTCCATCAGGTTCTCTATGGCTTTAAGTCCATTATCCCTGAAGAAAAAAATAAATAAATGTGAAAAACCATTACTCATCATTTAAAAGTCTTTATTTGAAAAATACTGAAGTGATCTTTTCTTTTCTAAATCATGCTATAGAGATTAATAACCAAGTTTGAAAGAGATGAATTATTATATATAATTATGTGACGGTTTGTTGAGAGAGATTAAAAGGTTTCCAAAAATGCAATCAGATTATTCCATACTTTAAAGTATGAACAGCAATCTTTTTCTTCCGGTATGGATAACCGTGAAGCAAAAAAATAGTTTAATTTCCCTTACATTCCCCTGTTAAGATCCAATTAATTAAATCGAATGAGGAAGGAGGTTAAATTAAATAGTCGCTGTTTGAGGACTTGTCAACTTTGGTAGCAAGTTTCAAAAGAAGCTTCAAATGTCAACAAATCCTGGAGGTAAACATCATTTTCTTTAACATAATAAATCAATTAGAGAAACCATTTGTTCCAATTTTAAGAAACAAGAATAGAAATATTACTTTTTTTCTATGCAATTCTAAAAATTTATAAATGAAACAAATCCTAATGAATGTATTTGAAATGAACTTCAGTTCCAACACATACTTAACAGAGCAGCAGAGGCAGCCGTTTCTCAGCTCCAGCCACTCCTCATACAGTTCTCCTGCCTGGCTCACTGCAAGCGACTTCTCAAGAGCGCTTCCTGCAGGAAAAGAGAAAAGGTGCAGGTGGAACAGAGGAAACAGCTTTCAGAAATACTATAAAGGTAAAAATAAAACTTCAAACTTTTTTAAAGTACATAGTGGTTTATAGTATATATAGTGCTGTTTCTTTTCCCTTTTTAATAACCAGATTATCTCAGATCAGCTGTATTTCAAACTCTTGGACTTGTTTAATTTGAATTGGATTGTCATAAACCAAATACAGATTTTTGAGAGCACCCTGATGCATTTCAGAATCAGAATCAGAAATACTTTAATAATTCCAGAGGGATATTACTTTTGTTACAAGCTCCAGTTACAGTTTTATATAAATATATATATATACACATCCAACCACACAAGATAATAAAGATAAAAATAAAAAAAGATAAAAATATATACACAATATAAATACAATATATTTAATATTCTTTTTTAAAACACACCACAGGTCCGGCTTTAAACCAAAAATGCAGATGGTCTAGATGTTAAACAGAAAATCAGTGCAGTGGCAACTCTAAGATACTTTTAAAAACAGAGAAAAATACGATTTTATTTAATATGATATAAATCAAGGATCATAAACTGTTTATGTACTCTATCTACTTTTTGAATTACTATCCAGAATAGTAATCCAAA
Source organism: Cyprinodon variegatus (assembly GCF_000732505.1). NCBI lineage: Eukaryota > Metazoa > Chordata > Actinopteri > Cyprinodontiformes > Cyprinodontidae > Cyprinodon > Cyprinodon variegatus. Next base: position 856,122 of record NW_015150479.1, on the reverse strand, counting down.
ATCTCTAAAAGCAAATTCTACAATTTTCTAGAGTACATATGATCCCTTCAAATAAATGATAATTTGAAAAATGCTGTCAGAGGTGAACTGTAACAATAACTTTGTACCATTCCCTTGGTACCCATTCCCTGCATATAATCTAAATTCCCTTAGAATGGACACAAAAAATAATCTAGTCATTATCTATCTATCTATCTATCTATCTATCTATCTATCTATCTATCTATCTATCTATCTATCTATCTATCTATCTATCTATCTATCTAT
>NW_015150479.1:844742-855252 GCF_000732505.1 Cyprinodon variegatus | reverse complement strand
GGGTTCTTTTCTTCAGCAGGAACAGGAAAGGTGTGAAGCAACCTACAGGACAATTTTGTTAAGGTAATCGGTTCTATTCTGCCAGTGAATCTGAACCATGGTCCGTGGCCAGTTACTCTACTGTAACAGACAAACCAACTGCTAATTTAGTGCTCATGCATAAAAAAAAAAAAACAGCCGAGTAAATAGTAGAGTTGCACTCTTTGCGGGATAAAACCCTGCAGTCCTGACAAGTCCTTTCCCCAATCCATCTTTCCTAATTTTCAGTGTACGAGTCGTAAAATGATAACTAATTTGTTACTAAATAACTAAATTGCGGTTAGAACAAATACATCCTCAACTATAGCTGTATATAATCTGTAAATCTGCTATTATCTGTCATAATTTATCCTGTATTATAACCCCACTAATATAAATATAATCCATCTCCTAAATTTCCTGTATAATTTGTATATAATTCCAGTTTGATTTATTTTATAGCCTCTTACAATTACTATCTGTTTATATTTACCATTTACAGTCAATCCATTATAGTCTCTGCAAACATGTAAATAAATATTTATATCCTGTGTTGCACTTCTGGATAGATTCAAACTACATTTTGTTGCTATGTGCTTGTGACAGTGTAATGACAATAAAGTTAAATTCTATTCTATTCCTAAATTTCCCCTCCAATCATTGCTGCATCAATGTCTCAGTCAGATCTATTTGAGAACCTTGTGTTGTAGCAACAAATAGTGCACATTGTGACATGTGAAAGTCAAAGTCTGGAGCCAATATTTTCAAAAGTATAAGTTTATGTTCGCCAATGAGATGAAAGTATGTGAACAGCCAGTGAAGTTGTGGCTGTGCCCTGGTAAAATGGGTAAAAGTTTAATGCGTGTGGATACACTGGTGAGCTGCCTGTTAGATTTCATCTAACATTGAGAGCTGGCAATCCAGCACCTTTGTCTGAGCCTTTAATCCCCTGATTGGCTCATTGCAGCTATGAGTACAGATCTCACCAAGGTATCCAGTTATGATGGTGACTGGGATCTGCTGAGCTGGGGGACCTGGATCGCTTGCGATGGGCACCAACTCTGGACAATCATCCTCCTCCTCCATCATGTGAACCTAATGAGCAATAAGATCTAATAAGAACAGCTTTTATTAATGCTAATTCAACAGAACGGCTCTTAAGGGTTAATGACTGTTATGTGTGAAATCCGGTTTTCTGTCTGTACAATTCAAGGCAGGTTTATTTACTAACAAAATATTATATATAAATATTTATTTCCTAAAGCAAAGAAGTTAGTCATTTAGATATAATCAAAAGCAATTGTTAAACAGTAATAATGAAACAAAGTACAGACAGTTTATCTCTCTACCACAGCGGCAAAAAAACAAAACAAACAAGACATTGATTTACATAAAACAAGAAGAAATACCTCGGATTGAACGTTTCTCCCTCAAAAAGCTTTGCAGCTCTGGACTTGTGATTTTGACACTGTGCCACACTAACTACACTCCGGTAGACTCGTTAAGCCGCACCAAAGGTTCCGCTTTTTACCACTACTTTTAAGGTTCGAGAATTAATAATTACAAAACTATTAAAGTGATTTCATTCACATACTAAGATGACAGAAAGTAGCTATTCTAAAAGATGACAACGTATTTGGAAAAATAAGCACGTCAGTGTTTAGTTTTTTTTTAGCATTAGAAGCAAGGGTTTTAAAATGCGATGACATATATTAACCGCTAGATGGCGACATAAATCCTTTAAATTAAACACATAAAGTAATCCACAAATTTGTAAATGTTGTTATTAAAATATTATTATTGGTGTAATTGATCACACATATGATTAGTCTCTGTTGTTAATTGTAGTTTAACACATTTGGTTGATTTTTTATTATTCTATTACGAATTTTCAGTTTTACTATAAAATTATATATTACTAAGATGTCATATAATCGGTCAGTCAATAAATTAATCAGTCTTCTATATATGTAAAGAGTATGTTTATTACGCTGTCACACTCAATGATAAAACCAAAAGCCACTTATGTATGCCTACTGGTTATTTATTTTTATTTTTCACCATATAAAATATGCCTTTGAAAGCAGTCACAAAAAAGGATATATATTTTTATCATAACTAAATCTAATTTTTATCGTAATTTTTGTAGCATTCAAGAAACACAAGCAGAGCAATTTAATAAATGGGTAACTTAATTTAGCCAGTGAAGCAAAATGGTATAGGGATGGTTGTAACCACCAGCGGCCTAAATGAAATTGCAGTGTCGTACATTAACCAGTAGATGGCGACAAAACTATTTAAATGAGAACCTAGTGGGGATAACGATCCAAATTAGAAAATATTTTTTAAAAATATTTTATAGTGGCAAATTAACAGGTTAAATCAAACATATTTCTTTATTATTATATTAATTATTTTAAATTTTACTATGACGTTGTATTATCAAGCAGTTATTCAATTAATTTAATATTTTGTCTAGAAAATAAAAAAAGCACTTTTATTAACATTAACAAGAAAAACACGCAGTGCTTCATATTCAAAAATCAGAAATGGGAAAACAAAAATGTGAAAACAAGAAAAACAACAACGATGTAAACACAAAGGTTTATGTGTATAATTTATCATTCTTAGTTTCCACACCTTATAACTGACAATTTCAAATGGTTAAATACAGGAAATGAATTACTGTTTAAAGTAAAGTTTAAAAACCTGCACCTAATCACAGAAACTCTCCATTAAAAGATTCAGTTTATGAATACTGTGGTGAGACTGAGTTTAACAATGTAAAGCATATTTCCAAATAGATTTAGTCGATCTAATAAAGTAATTAATGGATCCTGATATATAGATTAATAATAACTGACTGATTGATAAGGCTCATTTCTATTGAAGCCCATTTCTGTGGAACACTGTTCAAAGTCATAATTTCAACTTTCAAAGTCATAATTATGAGATATTCGACTTTCAAACATTTTATCTCATAATTAGATTTAGACTCAACTTTTCTATCCCTTGGGATTACTTCTTCAGGGACATTTTGGTTCCAGTAGCTTATATAGAGCACAAGAGTTAAAGCAAGATGCCATTAAAGATAAAAATACGACAGACAGTATAAAAGTGTGTATAATGTACCAGAAAAGATTTTAAAAAATAATTTAAAAAAGTTGTAATGTCCCGGATTATGTTTCCCTTAGATGAAAAAAATATCTGCACCATAGAGATCTAAGGCAGGGGTCTTCAATGTTTTCCAGGGCAAGGAGCCCCAAACTTATAGCGAGATGGAGCGGGGACCCCCTAATTATTTATATTGTATGAAATTGTGTTATATCAAACTGGTCCTATAGTGACTCTATTACATAGGGAGTCATGTAATGAAAGTAATTTCACCCTGGGATTATCAAAGTATTTCTGATTCTGCTTCCTGGTTGATGGGACAGGTGTGGTGAATGAAACTGTGCCCCCCTTGAAAGAGCTCCTGTGTGTCGCTGAATGTGCATTGATGCCTGAAAGACATCTTCTGCCTCCATTTATCTGTTTATTCCGTAAAAGTAAAAAAAACAAAACAAACAAACAAACAAAAAAAAAAACAAATCCACTGGACTTGGTGGCCAAGGTTTGAAGACGTTTCGCTTCCCCTCCAGGAAGCTTTCTCAATTCAAATGAGAAAGTTAAGCTGTGCTTTATCTGTTTACTTCAGCGAGTTGAATAAGTGTTCATGTGTACTTTAAGACATTTCAATTAGTGGGAAAAATTGAAGGGGGGATAAAAAAATAAAAAAAGTGTAATCAACCAACACATTTCCCGACCCCCATGCAGTACCTCTGTGGACCCTCTAGGTGTCGCGGTCCCCCTGTTGAAGACCTCCGCTATAAGGGACTTTGGTTATTGCCCTTCCACTGCAGAGATGTACTGACCTTATAAATACATTTAAAAAAATTACACAGGCTATAGTTGGAAAGTGTTATTGCACAGTGAGAGAGGAAAATATTGCACATTAGTGACAATAATAAAAATTATCTCACGATTATGACTTTCTATACTGCATTTTTTTTTATGTGGCAGAAACGGGCTTCCATAGCTACTATCAGCGGAGTTAACTCGTGCTTTATGCAACCGCCCTGTCCCACCCTGCTCCTCCTCTTCCTCCTCCTCCTTCTCCTCCTCCTCGCCGGGTGTCTGACTCCCTCTTTCTCACTCTTCACTCCCTCCACGGGATACCTCAAAGCACATGCGGAAGTTTCCACCCCGGACAGCTGCAGCTGCAGCCGCCGCAGCCCAGATGAGCCTCTGACAGTCGATCAGCAGGAGAGCGAAGCGCTGACAGCGAGGCGACAGCGCCGTAAACAGCAGGTCCGTGGCCCCTGGACTTCAGATCCCCGCATGGCTTCTCTCAGCAGCGCAGAGCGAAGAGCGTTCGCTCTGAAGATCAACAGGTAAAAACAATCAAACAAAACACCTCTTGTTTGTATAGCCCTTTTACTTAAACCAAGAAGTTAATGTAGAACTGTGCAGAAAAAAAAAAAAAATTAAATGGGACAGAGCGGAGCAGGCAGCCACATGTTATGAAGTTGCAGGTTGTTTCTGATTGAGTAAAAAAAAAGACAGCCTGGAGGGCTTTTAACTGTCCAAGATTTCTTCAGCTTTACTGGAAGCCTTATTAAGATCTGTTTCAACAGGTCTGATGATAGACGGGCAAGTTTCATAAAAAGAGTTGTTGCTGGGTCCCAGATAATGATTTGGATTTAGGAAGCAAGCTTTATTCCAGCTTAAATCTGTCCATGGATGTATTTGTCATTTCCTCTTTTTGACCATGCAGATTCTACAGTTTTTAATGTGATCATTTCCTGCAGCGTGTAAAGCTCTGGCCAGCCCCAATGAGCTGCTTTATATGAAGAGGGATGTGTGATCATGGTTCCTGCTCTGAAGCGGACCAGGTGTGGAGGAAGTATGAATATGGAAGTCTATTGTGTGACATGCCTCCTCTGTAGCAGACCTCTATTATAATCAACTCTGCAGTGAAGCTCCTGTGTTTTTGTTTGACGTTGCAGAAGTTTGACCGTGCACTGGAGTTCATTCACACTGTTGAAATGGATGGGTGGGGGGTTGGTTCCTCATTATTGATTCCAAAATGAGATAATTATTTTACGCCTTTCACTAAGTTGTAATAGAAGTAAAATTTGTCTGCTGTATTTTGCAAATTAATGAGTTTGTTAGAGTCACCTCTTTGTAAAGCAAGAGCTGCATTCTTGATTGAAATAGCCTGGAGATATCTTGGTTCTGTTTTTGTGCTGTGCTGTGCAGAGCTGAGCTCAGCGGCCAGGAGATGAGAGGGAAGTTGGTCACAGCCTGAATGCAGAGATGAGCCAGCATCTGGGCTGCAGATTATATACTGTAGAGCTGCAAGGTTTTTGAAAAGATTGTCGTATTGTTGGCAAAGACGCATCAATTAGGCCTCATTGAACCAGTTGAATGCAACACAACTGCTGTTTGCAGTGGTTAACATAGATTCTTAGTTGTTTGGATTTAATTAAGTGATTCTAGATTCTATAGTGTTTTTAAAAGACTAGTTGTATTGGATGCACATTTTTTTATGCTTTCAGGATAACAAAAAGTCACTAAACTTGTCATTTCTGTCACTTGAATTCTGTTCTATTTAATTTTGTTTTTTTAAAATAAAACCTAAAAAGTTACATGCTTTTCATGCAGCTCCTTTGAGCCAACTTATTTTGAAAAGAATGTGCATTTCTGTGAAGATCTGGAATAAACTTACTAAAGAACTGCAGCAAAGTCCAAGCATGAGGTATTTTGACAAAAGACTTAGAATTGCTTACTATTCAAAAGTAACAGTGATAAATTCAGCTGGGAATTACAGCACTGGGAATGACTTGGGAATTGGGTGTAGGTTTGTTTATGTGCAAATATATGTGGGTGTGTAAACAGGTATATATTATTTATGCATATATTCAGGTAGATGCGTATATGGGTTTATGTATTATTTTCATCTGGTTCAGGAAATAGTAATATTTTTATTATTTTGTTTTTGTCTTTTTTCCTCCTTTTGGAAAGGATACTGGAAACAAGAAGACTATTTATGCTATGAATTAATGCATGGAAAAGGGGTATCATTATATAAGTTAAACTTAATCATACTCCTTTTCAGACTCAGTCACTGAATAAGTTGTGCATTACCATCTATATGAGTGTTTAAATTTGAAAGTAAGGTATTGTATTTACATTTAGAAAAATTAAAGTATTTATTGTTATTAAATGATAAAAAAAAATGTATAATCATCATTAGGATTAAATATGCTTTCTTTTCACACATATATTTCTTCATATGGGTATATGTCTTATTGTACTGCTGCCTCTTGGCCAGGTCTCCCTCGAAAAAGAGATTTTATCTCAAGGGACTTCCTGGTAAAATAAAGATTAAATAAAAATAAAATTGTATGTTTGGGGTGATGTACAGTGTTAGTTTTTCAATATGCTTCATTTCATAGGTTTGCATCTGACCAGGACTTGATTCACATGTTTGCTGTGTTCTCTCCATGGCTTACAGCAAACCTTATACCATGCATCTAATTGCTTTCCTTAGCAAGGCTATTCTTCTTGCAGTTTATTCCATACAGGCCAGATTTTTTTAAATTCCAAGTAGTTTTTTTGTCAACATATTGTCCAAGGAGCTCAGGGCTGGGCAGTGTGGCCATAAACATATTTTGTTTTTGATTATGCTCGATACAATGTGTTTGGATATAAACAATTGTAAAGCCTCAGAAAGGCTGCTGAGAATGTCACCAACAGATACCCGTATAAACGTATATTATTTTTGCCATGTTAGTAGAACAAATCAAACACATACAATTAGCGAAAATGCTGAACATCAGTGTCAATTGCTATTATCATAGATTGTAATGTATACTGGAATATCTAAAGTGTCACATAAGGGTATATATTGAATTATTGTCCACCTCCACCTGAGCTACAGACATTTGCAGCTCCCCTCTTAGCTACTTTCCTGATTAATTGTCCTGCTGCTCTCCCTGCACACATAGATAGACTGCCATGTCTCAACACGTTTATAGTTCTAGCCTCTTCTCATTTATGAAGTGATATATTAAACGGACGTCTGTGAATTTCAAAGCTCTCTACAAAAATGTCTGCACAGCTTTTGGTCTGGTTTTCGTTTGTTCTGTTTTTCTACAAGGAAACTAAAGGCCTTCACAGAGCAGTAATGTCTATACTGACATGAGGTTGACCACAGGTAGACTCATACTTATCAGTCAGGTGGCCCTCTGAAGGCAGTTGGCTAGACTGTTTTATTTAGGGCTTTCCGAGTAAAGGGGCTGAGTAGAAAAAAAAAGCCAGACCAGAAAATAAAATGCTGGTCAGGCTTTTCAGTGTTTTATGTGTTAAAATTAAAGTTAACTGATCTGTTTTTTTTAATTGGGCTTTATTGATGTCACATTGGAGAAATTTACCTTTGCATTTAATCCATCCCAATGATACAAATGGAGGACGTATACTTTATTGTAAAAGGTCATGTCTTAAACAAGCCAATCTGTATTAGAGAGCATAGGTTAACTCAGGTGTTGGCCACTTTCTTAAAAAAAACAACATCTTTTCGATGCGCAAATCTGTAGAATGTGGATGGGGAACATAAGTTCTTTAAGAAATTTACATTTGTTTTAGCCAGGAATGCCGTCTAGAATGTAACCTCACATGTTTCCTTGGGATCTGTTTGAAGGAGCTTTGGTATCAAGAACCTTGAGGAAATATAGAGAAAGATAAGAAAAGTGTTTACAAAGTTCAGAAAATAGAAAAATGTAGACAACATGTATATTAAACTGTCCATGCTTTAGCAAGTATCAACCAGCAGCAGTACTAAAATACCATTATATTCCTAATCAGCAAGGCCAGGTCTATTTTGTGCATCTTAAATGTACAAAGCAGCTTTGTTATAGATCTGTCCTGCCGTTGTTAGACTCTATAACTGTCACTCTTTCCAACAAACTCAAAGTATTTACTTTGCTGCCATTTTAAAATAGATTTCCATGTTTAGATATTAAACTTGACCTTTTGTACATTTTTTTTTTATATTAATATGCTTCTGCATGTGTTCAATTCAGTTACATTTATTTATATAGTGCCAATTCACAACACATTGTGAATGTTCCCTTTACAGAGACAGTTCAACTAGATCATACAGTCAAATTGATTCAAAGGTTTCTAAGAAAAACCAGCTGATTGCATCGTCTCATTGACTCGAAGGCGATCCCTCACACTAAGCATGCTTGTAGTGACAGTGGAGAGGAAAACTCCACTGCCTAGGCCGACTGGGGTTCAAGGAGAAAGAAGCAGAGATACAGAAAGAGGTAGAGATACAAAAGACAGCTCTAGAGGCGGCCCCGTCCAGGAAACACACAGCTAGGCAAATGATCTCCAAGCCAGCTCCCATGTCAGAGGATGATATAGACCACATAAAGTTAGTCACAGTCAGAGAAACGGGACTAAACTGTAAAAAAGGCCAGGCTCCATCATCTATAAACAAAGATGTTCATTGCAGCAGCACAGCTGATATTTCTCTCAAGGATGGTGTCACAGCCAAACAGGAACAGACCAGATGAAGCTACTATGAGTAAAAGCAGAGAGAGCATAACGTTAGAGATTAAACCAACAAACACTGCAGAACGGGAGAATAGCGATAGAATGAAGCAGAATGATGAAAAAGGATCCCTATGTCCTCCAGCAGTCTAAGCCCATAGCAACTAGACCTCTTATAGCTTGTTTGTTTAACAATATTCTCAATTTCTAGTATGTTGTTTTTTCAGATTTTTTGGTCATTTTTATTCGCATCTACGTACTTCTATATGCCTATCACTACTTTCCCTACTTTCTAGTGTAGTTTAGTCTATTTGTCACACTTCATGAGAAAATTACAATTTTACAACATAATTTCATTAAAGATTTGTTGTTGTTTCGTCAAATTATGTTTTTTTGTCTACAAGCACTAAGGTGCATAAAACATAAACCGGGGACTATATGAGGGATAAACTGTTATTAAGAGAAAACAAGTGTTTTTCTTTGTCACAATTGTTCACATTTTTAGTTTTCTCTTTTTTTTACAACTTTTATGCGAGTTGTTTGAGGTTTTCATTTTTATTCCTACCTCAACATTTCATTCAGTTGGATGTGTTGTGAATGTGACCCACTTTCAGACAGACAGCCCTTTTTATCTCTAGCAGTCTAACTAAGCATTACATGAACTGGCCTTGGGCTCACTTGGCTGCTTTGCAGCTTTATAAAAAATGCTGTCACTGTATTGTAGGGCTCAGATTGATTGTTTAGAAATCCTGTTACAATTCTCCCTAGATTTTTAGGCAGCATGTTGTTCAGAGGTTTACATTTATTTTCCTAGTATATTGTAAACTGTATTACTGGAATGAAACACTTTTAGTATCCTTCCGCAGACTTCTCACAATCGTTTCCTGGAGTTTTGACATCCAGATAAAACGGTTGTAGCTGTCAGGTTTATAATGGGGGTGCACTGATTGCAGGTTTCTGGCTTTAAAAAGCCAGACATGCCGATTCTTATTTTGATCAATACAAATTTATTTGTACTTGTTTTTATAACCAACACATCCATTGTTAAAAGATCACAAACCCATTAAATATTTATATGTTATCTTACTGAAAAGCATTAATTGGTACCTGTGAAAAGAAAACTTCTAAAATTACTGCTCTGAAATATAAATCAAAGTTTAGGACATTAACTTTTAGACCTGTGCAGAGGTAGATAAGATCGGTTTTACGTCTAAGAATCGGCCGAACACCGATCTCCCAAAATGAAGGAAATTGAGACCGCTCAATCGAAGCACCCCTAGTTTATAGGCCATCTTGTTCATACGCATATTTTCAGCACTGCTCGTTATTCATTTAAGGTACATACCTGAGGGCTATGTACCTTATTTTACTTCAACATTTCTTTATATTGATTGTAAATTCTAAGGCTTAGGCCTTCCAGTGTTTGTAGCAAGATGCTGCATATCTTCTATAAATCTGTGGTGGAGAGTGTGATCTACTCTGCCATCACCTACTAGACATGCAACGATCCAATTTTTCCTGATTCAATCTAGTGCAATACCAAGTCAGAGCATATCGGCCCATACCCCATCTGATCCCATACTGCCGTTTAATGAATGATTAGTACTTCATGCCATGTGGGTGAAAGAATCAGCTTCAAATAAAGATTGTTTTTTAAAAAAATTTGACAAATTAACACAGATACACATCATCACTAGCAGCTGTGCTACTCTAATAGATGACCAGAGTGAGTAGAATGCTTCAACTGTATTTCTGCGTATGGTGTTACTAAAAAAAAAGAAATGACCGGATCGGAATCTTTCATCTGATATCCAGATCAGCGAATTAGTTAATAGAATGTTAGAGTGGTGGATGTCCACAGTTTTTCTTTTATTTTTTTGGGGATATCTTT
>NW_015150479.1:813312-842912 GCF_000732505.1 Cyprinodon variegatus | reverse complement strand
TGGTGGCTGACTAAATACTTTTTTGCCCCACTGTAAATATTCAATAGCTTCAGCAGCACCTCCTTCCCTCCATATCTTTTTATCTGCATGGCGTATGTGAAGGAAATCCTGCAAGCTGAGAACAGGCCATCACTCATTGGTTTCACTTCACTTTTCAGTTTTAGGACAGGAAATGTGTTTCTTCATATATGCTCTTAAAAAAAGGGGAATGGAGAAGATGTTTGACCGTTAAAATGCAAAATAATGATGCAGGAGCTGAGTTTAGCTGGATAAGATGGATACGTTTAATAATCTTCATTTTAACTTGATATAAGAACATATGGTAACAGGTGTGAGGACGGCTGTGGGGATCCAGCTTCTATTGTTCAATACTACTAAGTGCAGAGGGGGGTCAGGATTACGTTTCAGCTGATTTCCTTTGGGTTTTCGGCAGATGTCATCTGATGACCATACGGTCTGTTGGTGGGCTGCTGAGGTACTTTCTGTGAAGAAGACACATTTGAATCTCAAAATCTTCGAATTACTTGACTCCAAGTTCTGTCTTTTTTTTTTAAAGTCTCCTTTTGGGCCCAGGTTTTCTCTTGAAGCCTCCCGCTACCCATTTCCTGCAAATGATGGCTGTGTTTGTGTGTGCCTCCCTTTGAGAGGAAGTTGAGTCGTGATTTTGCTGATAGCAGTAAGACCCATTAGGTCTGGAGACATATGATAGTATGAGACACTCAGAGGGGACATCCCTTTGGTCCTCTCACTTGTCTTGTTGTGTATACCCCTCTACTCTCCTTCACCCTCATTGGTCCGGATAAAAAAACAGAGAGCTGTGATTTTAAGGGGAATAAGTCCAAGTTTTAGGGATACACACCTCTTATAGACAAACTTAATATGAATTAAGATTATAAGGTTTTATGAGACTATTCCATTAGTACTTTTTTTTTTGGAGTAAAAAGAAATAGTTTAGTTTACATCTTTTCATCAGACTTTGGCTCTTATATTTTAGAAATCACCAGCAAATAACAGAAAATCCTACCACAGCAGTTTTTCTTACTATATTAAGGGCAAATAAAAACGATTACACATTTTTAAACAATTTCATCTTCTGGTTGGTGTCCTTGCAGTTTTTTTTCAAATTACATAACTTCTTTTGATCCTGTTTTGGTACATCTTTCTGACCTGCATTCACATTGCAGTTGAAGTGATCCAGGGTCCAGTTAACTGTGCAGATAACGGCACTTGTAACAGTGCCAGCGATTGGTTCCAGAGGCATTTCCAATGTCCTGGATTGTGTTTATTGGGTTGATCTGCTCAAAGAAATGTTACTCTGACATGTTTAAAAAAAATCTGAAGGTCTGAAGTGATAGTACTGCAAAGCTACAGTGTAAAAACATTAGAAGTTAGGCAATTATCACTTTATTTTGACTTCTAAAACACTTTGTTTTGAAATAATGTGTAGTTCAATTTAAATTTATTTAAAATATCTATTTATTAGATAAATAAACTAATTGATACTTAAAAGCTTTAGAGAAAAGTTTTCAGAAATGGGTCACAAAATCTTAGATTGGTGGTTTTCTGACTTGTTTGATTTTATAATAAGCAGAATTATTCTAATTTGTTTCACAGAACTGGCTTAAATCAAAGGCAAACAGATTTTCATTCAGTTTTTCAGAAAACATTTCAGCATCTATCCAACAGTGTTTGTCAGTTCTTGAGGCTGGAATGCTGATGTTTTATAAGCACATGGAAACCCATCTTCCTAGACATATTTCTATTCAGATGCAAATCAATGACCAAACCATCGCTCTCCTGGATCCCTAGAGTCTGTTGTTTTCTTACCTTTAGAATGCAGCAACACCCTCAGAAAAGAACTGCTTTATCCCAACGATTAAACACCCAAAACAAAGAAGAGGTCTTTTATATATGCGGTTCAGTGCAGTGACGTCTACTTGGAGTCCTTTATTGGAGAAACCAAGTAAAAACTCCAAAAACTAACAGTGCAGCTCAGAAAAAAGAAATAGAGTGGCGGCTGTTGGGATTGAACTGGGGTGCTTGCAATCTTCTAACCACTAGACCAGGGGTGATCAAGTCCAGTCCTCAAGAGCTATCATCCTGTAACTTTTAGATGCATCTCTTCATCTAACACACCTGAAACGAAAGGCTCAATCCCCTCATTTAGCTCAGCAGAGGCATGGTAACGAGCCACCCATTTGATTCAGGTGTGTTAAAAATAGGGTGCTGAAAAAGTCGCAGGATAGTAGCTCTTGAGGACATGACTTGAGCACCCCTGAACTGGACCAACACTCCTCAGGAGAACCAGAAGCTGTCAGCCAGATGCAGAACAACACCTTAAGAACAAAGGACACAACTTTGACAAGCAAAATGTCCAGATCTTGGGTAGAAAGGACAGATGGTTTGAAAGAGGGGTAAGGAGAGAAAAGCCCTCAGTGAACAGAGAGGAGGTTTGCTGTTTCAGCTCTCGACCTTCTACAACTTTATCCTTATCCTTGTTCTTAAGAGAGTGCATAGGCCGTCTCCAATGAATATAGCAAACAACAGACTAAAAGAACCCAGGAGGACAACAGGTGTGTCATTAATGAAAATGTAGGCCTACCTAGTGTGATCCACCAGCGTCGACAAAGGCTCTTGGATAGGTTTCGAAACATTTTAGAGAAAACTGAACGAAAGTCCGGTTACTTCAAAATGTCACATATTGAATCTGTTTTACAGATATAACTGAGAGCGAGAAAGAAAATAGCATGTATATATGATGAATAAAAACATGTACTTGAAAAATTGCTAAATAGAAAACATTAAAGTATAGATTTCTTCATAGTTTTCTTCTATTCAAAATGGGAATACCCTTCCAAAAATCATTAGTGGAGGTAATAACTCAATTGAATAAAGTAATTTTATTGTCTTCATTCTGACTTTAGATGTTACTTTTTGAAAGACATGGCTGAGCAAATGTGGCTACTATGGTCTGTCAATTTTACAGAAAGCACTCAATTTCACTCGCACCCCCGCTATGCTTCCGTGTTTTCCTCTGAGAGGAAGAAGAAGAAAAGGAATCCTTGTTTCCGCATGACCACTGAGCGATTAGCCCACAATGGCTTACCGACTTCACGATTCCTGATCGGGAGGTTGTCGCGAGAGGCTGATTGCCTCTCTACACTCTCTACACCCCCTTTACACTACACAACGCACAACGCACGATCAGGCCAGCCCGATTGAAAAATTCTCGCATGACTGGATAGTGCCTCCACCAAAGCAGGTTTACATTATTGAGGTGTGTTTTATAACACCCTGCTTGTCCTTAATAGCTATTAAGAGAACACTGTGAAAGGAGTGGTTTAAAAAGTATGTTAAATGTCACTGAATTCAGTGCCTCAGGTAAACTGTAAACATGAATGCAAGATCAAACCAGATTTATTAGTTCTAAGTGGAGTGAGGATAGGTAAAAAACAAGGTTTAGAGCTACAAGTTTGAAATGTAAGGATACACTTTTACAGAAAAGCCAGACCAAGCAGTGATTAACATTCATTTCAATGAATGATTTTGGAATTATGCCAAAAATGCTGTCAGCAACACACCATATGCACACAAAGCAAGTGTAGGCCTGCATGTGTGACATAACAGAAGGCTCTCAGTTTGTGTCTATGGTGATGCAGCATGGATGGTTTTAGCCCAGAACATATGCTTAAATAAGACTGAGTGGGGGAAAAAATCAGTAGAGATTTTGGAAATCTCACTACTCTATTTCAATGAAGGTGGATGATTTTAGGAAATCCTACCTCTGCCACAATCTTGTCCAGATATGATGTAGCAGGACTTCACAAACAGGTTCTAATATTCAATCTTATTACTGAAGGTTGATGTTTCACTGGGTATAGATTAAGGGCATTCACCTTGTGAGTGACCAAGCCGGTCAAGCATGAGGACACGGAGATGATTACCAAGAAAAATGGGTTTTATTATTATTTTATTATTTTTTTTCTAATGACAATCTTAAATTCACTCTTGTTTTTTTAGGCTTAGCATCACAGCCATGAAAATGATATATCAGGTGAGGACATCTAGTGCAGTGCAAAGCTATCTGACAGGCTATGACTGAGATGCAGAAGTTGCATGCATGGCACTTGAAATATATTGTATAAGCTGTAGATTTGATTATTTTAATGAACTCTCATTATCCACATCATGCTGGAATCAAACAGATTGATGCTTATGTTTACTTTAACCCTGTAAACTATGCAGTTAGTAGTAAATGAACAACAAGTTAGTGTTTTTGTTTTGTTTTTTAAGCAGAGATGGGGGCTCCAATTATGAGATTTGGATCATAATCCTCACTTAAGCCTCAATGCTTAACTAAAACTCTGGTTGATGGATTCATGGCTAGTGAAAATCCTTATCTCATGTTATCAGGGTTGAAGGTCTACAGATAAGTTAACAACAATCCTCCTCTATATCCTCTGCTATTTCAGATGAAATCATTATATTTTTAAGAGATTAGATAGATTAATAGACTTTGCAGGCAGGGACTATTTATGATTCATAAAACTTCTATTATTGGATAGCTAAAGTGATATCTGCAAACGGTATAAATACTTAAAGTTTTCTGGTCATTCTTTCCAAAGTGGTATCCATCTTGATAATGATAAAAGTAATTTTTAATAATTGCAAACCTTAGAAATTACCATCTTGGTTTGATTGTGTTTTGTTTTTCTCTTAGCAATCTTTTACATTCTATGGGCACAATTTATTAATTTATTTAAAAAGAAAAAAACTGATAAAATTCTATTTTTAACGGTAGCTTTTTACAGAAGTAGCATTTCTGTAAGACTAGCGTTAGTGTTTTATGGGCACTTATGTTACATCCTGTGACATAAGATCAGATCCATGTCATCTATTGCTCAGTTTAAATGTTGTGTATTTTCAATATGCTTCTTCTTTTTTTTCTTTTTTTTTAACATCCAAATGACATAATGTCATTGAAAGAACAGTGATGAAGTCTGCTTTTAGGTAATGCCACTATGACCATTTTCAGAGATGCTTGAACTTGTGTATTTAGAAGAGGTCTAAATCCAAAGGAGTAGCTTTTATAGACCAGAGTGGTTAGCTTGGAAAAACATATGGGTTAAAGCCTCATTCACTGAGCTCATGAATCTTTTGTCCTGTGTTCTAAAAGCTGCACATGTACTGCTGATGGTCAAAAAGTTCTTGGCATTCAGTCTTGACTCTGGGTTTGGTGCCTCGCAGGAACTCATGGTTTTCCAAAATGTTCTGCTGCAAGCTGCTCTTTGGTAAAATGACTAAATCTAGAGCGTTTGTTTTTATCCCCTTGACTGAAGCTTGGGGATTGTGTGACAAAAGAGGCCTAGGGAGAGGCCCGTTGAAGAGAGGGACAGATGTTGCCTGCTGTCACAAGCTGTTTGCTTACCAGTGGTAAAATAATGCTGGCTTGGTTCTACTGGCAAGAGCTGATTACAGTTTTCATCCCCTAGTCTTTTTATAGATGGGCCCCTAATGTCATTCGTTGTTTGTGAGCTAACAATCTCCGCTGTGCATGCCTGCAAGATTGTGTGTCTACAAATTATACTTTTTGTTCATGGCTTGAGTTGTAGGTACAATATCATTCTGGTCTCTGCAGCGCTGATGAAACATGCAGAAGGGAAATAAAGCAGCTGTCATCAACGAGAGCTGCATTATAAACTTATTTCTATTATTCCGAAAATGTTTTTCAGTGTTTGAAGCTTTTATTATAGCAGAACCAAGCAAACAGATTTAAAAAACAAAAACTGATTTAAAAAATATTTGCTGTTTTAGAATTTAAAGATAAAGGAAGTTATCCAAATATGAGCCTTTTAAGGAACAAATAAAATAATATGACTTGAAGATTTCCGGAACTTAAGTTTGATCTGATGCCCCTTTCATCTCCCTAGACAATCCGTACCCTGCAAAACAATTCTCATACCTCTTAAACTTGTGCACATTGGTGCTGAAATTTTTCCCCAAAAATCTAAATTATAATTATTTTCAATGATTTTCCCTGTACTACACTGCAAAAAATGGAAATTCTAAGTATTTCTTTTCAAGAATTGAGGAGGAAAGTGAGAGACTTTGCCAAGAAATCAAGACAATTTACATTTAAAATAAGAAAAAACGATTGGATTGTCTTATTTCAAGTGCATATTATCTAATTATGTTATTTCAAGAGTAAGAATACAATTTTCATTTGCAAATCATCTTATCTACCTACTCAAATTGAGGGTAAATATACCTAATTTAAGAAATTTTTATTTTTTTCTAGATCGTTTTTGCAGTATAACCACAAGCATGTGTGTACTTTACTCCAGGGTTTCAGTTTTTCTTTCAAGCTTACTTGTCCAGAGTCCATTGCTGCAGGACTAATCTGTCACCATTCTTTGGAAGTTTCTCTTTCCTTTTTAGTGGTAGCAAATCACTTAAAACATATTATCACCATTTAAAGGGCTGGAGTTAGAAATTAGACTCTTAGTCTTGTTAAATGTAATAAAATTAAGGACCCCTGTGACTTGAAATTTTCATTTTGTTAAATTTTCATTATATTGCAAATGCAATTAATTGCCAAGCCTTAACACATATGTTCTGATGTTATGGCAAACTTTAATGTATTTTCTTATGTTATGTATGTGATATTTCAACAAGAGCTGTGAATACTTCTGATGTCTGACCCAATAGGCTACTAGAGGCCTCATATTAGTCATAGTGTTTATTTTGGAATTTAGCTATATAAGAAGTGAGTGTGATGTTAGATTTTATTTTATTTTTTTCCCTCTCTTAATGGAAAGCATATTTAAGCTTCCAGGAAAATCACTGACCAGTTTGCTATTTTACATAGCACAATCATTCTGAGCCAAGAAACCAGTTAAGTGACCGACAGGATTGTGGGCGACTTGCAGACCAACCAGGCTGTAAGAGGAATGAGCAAATAATGGGGATCAGAACATGGTGCTTTCAAAGGAACATTTACACAACGGGGAGCTGCAAAGTGTAATTGTTGGTCTTGGTAATAACAGCAATGCACCGATGCATTCAAATGTCAGTATGCAGAAGAAGCATATGTTTTTGTGCTGTAATGGGTGCCATGTAAAGGATGTATGCTGCCATTTATTTGCTGTGTTATTCACATCATAGAATAGCTATAGTCTTAGTTTGCAATCTAGCTTTGCTAAACAATCTTAATTCTTTTCATTCATTAATTTCTTTCAGTGACAGTGCGGTGTACGTTTGAAAGCTTGTACTGCCCTGCTGGACTTTGCTCCTTGTGTAGATTTATTTAAACACCCACCCATGCCTTGACCTTAGTGTACTGACTCAGCTTGTAATGTGATTTATGGGGACAGGAGAACAGGAAATGAACCCACTCAGTGATGGTTCAGCATCTACATTGTGCAAACAAATTTGCAGAGAAACCTGATATGACAGATATTTAGCCTTATAGAACAATGTGCATGAATAAAAATCTGGATAAAGCTGCTTTCCTGGTCCTCCACTGCTGTATGACTCTGCAGCTTCATGTCTTTTGTTTTTTTGACACGCCTAGCATTCTGTTGCTTATGGTTTGTGGAGATAATTAGTAACAGAGCTGTTGTAACAGTCTTAAAGACCTCATGAGACTGACCACAGGGAAAGCAGCCAGCAGCATGACCTATTTGCTGAAATCTTTGCCCTTTCAATCTTTGCTGCATGGCTATTTCACAATAAAGTTTCTGACATTTTAACATGCTAACAAACACTTAATCAAATCTTGATACACATTCTTATAGACACAGTGTTTTATTTTACTTTCAGTTTAGATGAAACAAAATAAATGGTTTGTTGTGCAAGGTTTGGTCAGGCTCCAGTTATATGGTAGATTAATTATGAAGAATAGACCCTGGACTCGCTCTGAGAAGGAATGTGAGAAACAAACTGGGGCACTGTCTCCTAGTTCTTGTTCTCCCCTCTTTTTTTTTAAGGATAGCTTTAGGAAAACACAGACAAACTCTGTCCACCCAACATGTCTTAATACTCCTTTTATTCCTCTGTCATGTTGATTTCCTGCCTAGTCTGACCCTTAAATCAGAGTGTCATAATTTCTTTGAAAGCTGGTATATCTTCCACAAGAGAAAGCTTTTTTTCCACGGTCAGTGGAAATGATTGTTGAAACAAAAACAAATTAAATAGATACAATCCAGTGTGTTTTAAAACATTATTGCATCTTTATTATTTGAAGTTGCACTCTTGGATAACAAATATTTTAAATATTGCAACAGATTTTTGTAAAGTTTATACAAATAGGAAATGCACAAATCAGAGATTTTGTGAACTTTTTTTTCATCATCTATTTATTCTTTGCATCTTTAACCTGCTGGCATTTAGCCAATTCTATGTAGTTTTTTTTCTCTGCAACAAACTTTAAAATTCATAATAATAAAATAATTAAACGTTGAATGTCATAATTAGAATAAAAGTTATATCAATGATAAATTATTAATTTTGGTATCTGTACTAAAATAATGTGATTGTTTCTTTATTTTTACCTAAATAAACTTTAAAAGGCCTTATTTAATGTCAGAGTTAAAAATTTTTTAAAGGAATAGCTCATTATATAAAAAAAAGCCCTCTTTTAATACCTCTTCCTTGGCAGTGGGCTTGTTTATATTATGTATTCAGGACAGAGAGCAGTTTTTTTAAGTTACCCTGGATAAGGATGTTAATCTTTAAACACCCAAAGATGGATACCACAGGGCTCCATATTAGGGCCATTGCTATTCACTCTCTTCATAAATTATTTAAGGGTAGTCTGCAACGGTGCCAGTTGCCAACTTTATGTGGATAATGCCATTTTTTATGCACCGGCTGCCAAGACACTGGAGCTGGCAGCCAATGTTTTGCTGGCATGTATGACTGAGGTGAGTCGATGGCTTATACAAAATCAGATATTTCTGAATTTATCAAAGACTTTTTTTCTCAATTTCTCAGTTAAATATAAGTGTGTAACATGATTTAGATATTTCGACCTGGCCCAACTGAAATGTATTAATCCCATTAACTAAATAAATAAAAAAAATACAAGGAATCTGAATTGCTTTAAGTCAATTAGACCTTACATTTCTAATCAGGTGACCCTCCCTTACATGCATGCAATGATATTTTCTCACATATTGTACTGCATGACAACATGGACCCAGGCCTCCCCCTCAGTCATGAAGCAAAAATGCTTCGCTTCTACAATCAAAACATAAAAGGCATGGTAAAAAAAATAAAGCAATCACCATCACTGTAACATCCTTGGGAATTACATCTTATTTGTGATTTCCAAAATCAGTTTTCAATGTATCGATGATCTAGCTCCTGAACCACTGGATTCATTCATCCAGGGACGAAACAATAACAGAGTCACCATAGGCTCTATAAACAGTAACTTCAGGATCCGTCAATGCAGGACATAATTTGGCTTTTCTTTCTACGGTCCAAAGCCAAACAAGCTGAAGTACATATCTCAGTTCTGTATGTTTACTGCTAAGCTTAAGTTTTGCCTTAAAAGTAATCCACGCCATACCCATGTGTAAAAAGCACTGTATGTCAGCGAGAGAGGGATGTTTCAGTGTGCATGTGCCTCGGTTGATGTGTGTTGATGTCTGAACATGTAAATATATATTGGATGGTTTATTTTATCAACGGACTAGGTATAATCCTGTGTGTTTGGGAGCGAGAGACTTAGATTTCTGTGGTTTCTTTTTAATCTGTAGTAAGGCTCAACCAGGGACAGGAGTTCTAAATTAACTCTTTGTGCATTGTTTGTTTCCATGTTTGATCACATGGTCCCTGTCTAATAAAGACATTTAATTTATTTAATTTGGCATGGCTAGCGTTGCTAACCACAGTTTCTGTTTGTATTCCCTCTGGATGCTTACTTTAGGTCAGAGTTGTTAAACCTGTTTTTAAATACAGTGACATAAGCATTGTTAAAAGGACATAGTCAGATTATGACATTTTTCAAATGTATACGCTACATCAGTAGCTTACTTGCTTAAGTTTTCCTTAACAAATGACAGGGCAGCAGGATGCAGTAATCTTTATTTTTGTGATTTACACATTGTTGTTTTTTTTTTTTAAGAGGCACACTACAGCGCATGTGGGCATGGATTAAACGAGGAAGTAATAGGCTAAGCCAGTTAACATCCCCAGTAAAATAATGAAAATAATAGACAATATATCGTGATTAACGACTGCCCAATCCAATATCGATCTTTGAGTTTCTAATATCGATTAAGAAAAAAACATTTTTGCCCAAAAACAATGAGCTAAAATGGCCTCCTCTGCTCCGCCACTATGGTAGATCACGCCATGGAGCCATTTTGCTGTGGGGTGAAGCACCGTATCCATAGTGGAGGCAGTCACAGTAGAAGACAATGATTGACTTAAATCCCAAACAACATGGATACCAAAATAACTGAATTATCAATACTTTCTGATGAACATATACAGAACTTGCTTCTTTTTTATCTATACATTACATACTACATTTAATTTGCTTTAATTCTAATAATTTTTAATGATGATTTTTTTATTATATTTAATTAAAATTTTTCTTACCTGTTTGCTTTTGTTAGAAAAGGGAATTTTATTTTCCCTTGATTTTGTTATAGGAGGCTCTAGGATGGATTCACTAGAACAGAGTGGTGATCGATCATCCATCTATCCTTCCATTTTCCGTCAAGCTTATTCCTGCTGGGGTCGTGAGGGGTGCTGGTGCCTCTAGCTTTCAATGGGCGAGAGGGCAACACGGAGACAAAACAGGACAAACAACCAACCACGCACATACTCACACCTAAGGAGAATTTAGAAAAGCCAATTAATCTAGCAGTCAGTTGGACTAAATAAGGAAGCCAGAGTACCTGGAGAGAACCCAGGCATGCACAGAGAGAACATGCAAACTCCATGCAGAAAGACCCCTGGCCGGGAATCAAACCTTCTTGCTACGAGGCAGCAGTGCTACTGAGTGGTACTGAGCAGCCTGGTCATTGACCAGTTTATTTAATTATTGCTGGTCTGTTCTTTGACCATACTTAGCTGTCACTTTACCGCGAGGCATCACAGGACAGTCAGACTCTATTTGGCAGCTGTGTCAGATGTCTCCATCCTGCTTTCTGATAGTTTCACAATTGCTAGCAGATGGCACATAGATATGTTTATGTCTGCTCATTACACTGGTGCTGGAATTCTATTAAACCCTTTAACCTTATTTCATCATGATAAAATATAATAAAATAATAAACCATTTTTGTAAATGCATATATGGCATATGTATGGCATGTTATGTGACTATGCTTCTTTAAGACTTTGCAAGAGCCGGTTATTGCTGTATACATGGAACTTTCAATTTTATTGTTTAATTTACAAAGAGCACACTGCTCTGGTACGCTATTTACAGATACTTAGTATTTATACAACACATTGTAAGTTACCTAAAGACGCTTTACACAGAAAAAAAAAAGAAGACACTCATAAGACCAGTTATTAAAAAGCATCTTTGAAGAGGTGGGTTTTTGCTCACTTTTCACACTTGAACAAATTTGAAAACTTCAAATTTGAACTTGCCTTTGTTTGATGACATGACATGCATTATGTGGCTTTCGGAGGGCTGATGAATTGACCTGATGGGTCAGATCGGGTCCACAGGCCTTGAGTTTAATATATTATGCTTCAGCTGAGCAAGTTTTAAAAGACCGCTAACATTTTGTTGTCCATTTTGTACAATGACAGAGTTGAGTTAATCTATTGCAATAAACAGAGCAACTGTTGGTCTTTGTAGGATAGAAAATGTAAAATCTCCTCTGTGAAAGCTGTTACTCTTTTTTTGTCTAACTCATTTTCAAGCTCTAAACTTAGCAAACGGAGAGTGTTGCTTTCAATGCAGCCTGGAGCTAATATATAGTGCATTTGCTTACTGAAAAAATAGTGTAAAAGATTAAATTCACAAGCTAAATCCTTAATTTATCTCTAACACAAATCAATGATGCAAAAAAAATTTTTTCTACCTTATGATGACAAAATCTCATCTGTATCTGTCTGTGGTCCAGGCATTCTTCTGCAGAAATCAGACGAAACTTTGGTGGAAACTATGGTCTCTATCACAGTCGATCCAACTCCAGCTCTTCTCCCACGTCTTACGTCAGTGTGGTAAGTTTCCTCCTTCAGGAAAAGAATACATTAGCGTTTTAAGTTTAGACTTGTTTATTCTGCAGGTCATATCCGATATCATCATTTAAATCTATGTCCTTATATATTCTATGGACCCTGAAGAAGCATAGTCACAAAGATGTTTCCTTTAAGAATATCCTGGAGAAAGTTGAATCATGATTGATTTTTTTAGCGCTGTTTTGCTGGCTACTTCTCATGAAGTGTGAAGATGAACACTAAAACACTTTTAATGTTCCATGCCTGTAATCTCCTGTATTATTGTGAAGGTTTGCAGAAATCCTCCCTAATGCAGCACTCGTAACAGCTTTAATGTCTGTAAGCATATTTTCTTCACATCCTCTCTACCTTCATTAGCATGGTGAAAGTCTGACTCAGTGCCCCGTCTACTCTCTGAGGTTAGCATTAAGTCCTAAAACAACTGCAACAAAAAAAAAAAAATGCATTGGCACAGACAGCTCCAGTCATCACCACAGTGGAGAACATGCAGCGGTGTCAAAAATGTAATTTAATTAGTTAAATTCAGAGTAAAGTTTATTCAATTATTTGTTACAAAAAAGGAGGTATGTTTGTACTGTTTGTTATTGTTCATTCTGATGTTTGAAATAAAAAAATGTAATGATGATCCAAAATCCAGTTTCTCTGGAGCTACAATAAGCAATACGATCAATTTAACAAAGAATATTTTTAATACAGAAATGCTATGTAATGGCCACAACCAGGAGGCAAACTTGGCTGTTGTTCACCAGTCAGCCTCGAACACTCTTCATAAGGGGGGTAAGGTAAAAAAAATAAAAAAATAAAAATCACTTGCTGGAGAAGATCGCCGTTCCGAGAATTATATCTAAACATACTAATAGCAAGTTCAGTCGAAAAATAAATGTGAAGGAAATGATGATCGCTATAACTGCATCATTTAAGGAGCAAAAACAGAAATTTCCTTACTAGGTTGTCTGGTGAGCACTGTCTGCACAGGGAGATAATCCCATAATGCTTTGTGAGGAGAGTTCTCTGTGCAAAGCATTCCAGGATATATCTGCCTCTACTGAGGCCTTTCTTTTCTTCTCATACACTTCGTAGACACTTTTTCTTTTACGACCCTCGGCCATTTTCAAAGAACTGCTGTGAAAAAGGTTAGCTTCAATGACTATTTGAAACCGTAGCTTACCACACATGACTGAAAGTGCACATCACAGAAAAAGATAGCTAACGGGACGAACACGTAGGACGGCCTTACGTAAACATATCACCAGAGTGACTGACAATTAGGAGGACCACTTTTTTAGATGATCCCACGGAAGTGAAAGATCGTCCTCTATACCTTTAAGTTTTATGAATGTTCATACAGGAAATGAAATAAAAGTCACATTTATTTGGAAATATTAATGAGCATGCACACCAATCGGTAAAAAAACAAGCAAAACATAATTGAGCATTAAGGCCTGCAGTGTGAATACAGACTAATACATGCACTGTTGTATTCCTGTTATGATGGTTTGGGCAGTTGGCTCACCTGCTGGTAAAATGTGTTTTTTTTTTTTTTTATGTAGTCTAAAATCAGTCCTTGATACTGTAAATATTAAAAGAGAAACTTGCTTTACATAAAATCTTTAGATTTTATATGGAAAACTGTCAAAATGAAGCAGTACAAGGGAAAATGCTAAAGATCTAAAGGATTGTGTTAAAGCAAAGTGGTTTATTTAAGCCTTCAGCAGGTTCACAACATTATTGCCTCTATATCAACCTGCACTAATGCATAATTTTAACCAACAGGAGCTCCAATCAAATATTGGGCCAAGGTACTCTGTATTTCTGTGTCAAATATAATTTTTCTATTAGTGTTAAGTATTATTTTGATTTAAGCTTTATTAGTAGAAGAAGTGCTTCAGAATATATTGCAATTTGTCAAAAGTACCCGAGTTTACTAAGTGAATTAATGAAAATATAGAGGAACTTTTTGATATAAAAAAAGCAATAAGTTGCACTTGGGTAAAAAAAAAAAAAACATATTTTCTAAAAATAATTTGAAAAACTGTTCTATTCTGTGAAGGAGTGAATAGGATCATTGCAGATTGGAGCCTAGTAGGTTTTTATCATACTTATTTCTCTTCTTAGCAAACCGACAGGATGATGTACTCTAATCCTTTACAGGGATTGGTTCCCACATTATGCTCCTAGTCTTTCTGTCACTCCCCCCTGAATCCTGTCTCTGCCTTCCAGCATTTTAATCTTCCACTTCCTCCTGGCTTTTCCTGCTCATGCCAAACCCGGTTCTACTGCTCTACATTTTTGTCACTCAGAAGTTTCCCTAAAGCTCTTAGGTGCTAAATCTCTGACATATCTGTAGCAGGACTTGGCTGAAATGCTTTTGATCCGTATGCCTCTTAGCTGACATGGTTTCAGAGGCACTACTTGGGCTGTTATACACACTCCTCTCTATCCACCTGCTGGCATCCAAGACTGTTAATCTTTAACCTGCTTGGGAAATGGGTCAGTGCTTTGGCTGCTGACAGGGACTGGTTGGAACTGTTTACCTTTCAGATGATGGAGGGAGGGGGGGCAAAGGTTTAATGTGTTTGGATATGGGATGTGGGAGAGAGGTTTTAATGCTTTAATCTCTCGGCAAAGTAGTTTTTTTTTTTATACTCAGCAGTGAAAGCCCAGGGATGAACAGCAAATGTTCTTTGTTGTTGTTGTGCTTGTTATTCTGTATTTTGCTGCTTGAGTGTTATTTTAGTTTCAAGGCAAAAAAAAAAAAAATATATACCGTATATATATATATTTATGCGCCATTGCAATCAGTTCCTGTGTAATACTGGTTGATGAAAGGGGTGCCTCAGTGATGTCACTTCCTTCTAAGCGCCTGTGGTTTCAAAGCCTGTTAAAGTTTGGGGCTGAATTTAAACTAATTGTAAGCAGATGCTGCCATCACTTGCTACTGCTGGTCCTGATGTTGACCGTCCCCCCCCCCACCACCACCACTCAATTATCTGTAGTTTCCATCTTCTAAGAATAAGAGGATGATTTTAAAGAGGATCTGTATACCGGCTTGTGGTTTAGTTTCAGTTAAAAGCAATCAGCGTCAGTAGAAACGAACAGTAGTACAGGTTCCCATATCCGGACTGCGCCATTTTGTACACTTCCTCTTTATGGTGGCACTTTTCAGTTGTGAGAGGGGTAAGTCTAAGATATCCGTCTGAGTTGTGCAGGTACTAACTAAGATTTTATAATGGGTTTAATGTGCTTGTATGTCCATTGGCGGTTAAATTTGGTGGTATAGTTTAAAATGCTGCTTGTCTAGACCTCTGCAGTGTTTGTAGTTTCATCTGACTACATGCATCATCATTACGTTAAAGTGTTGGAATATTTATCAGCTTTTAGGGCCATATCTGTTGTGTACTTAAAATATGTATTTTATACAATTTATTGTGTTCAATCTTGTAGAAATGTTTTTCTTTTTTCTTAAAATTGAAGGATTTTTAAAATAATTTGTGACAGTGCATATCTTCTGTCTGTTTTGCTTTTGAGAAACACAATTTGCTGAAATATAATCAATGAAATCTTGTTAAACGCTAAAGCAGTTTATGGTTCTTTATTCTGCTTCTATAAAGCAGCATTGGAAGGATGCATGCGTTTGCTTTGAGGAAAGTTAACTTTTTTTTGTGTGTGTGTGTGTGTGGGGGAGTCATACTCTTCGCTAAAAATGAGGATGATTATTTCAGCTCTGAGTCAGGCCGCCAAATTTGTGATGTTGTTGAGGTTCACACACATTTCCTGAATTAAATAGCTTCATCTTTGTACTTGGATTTCATACTGCATAGGGTCTTTATTTTTGTTGCTACTATTTTGTTCATTACTTGCACAGGTGCTTGTCTGATCGTTGTGCAAAAAATGCACTTAAGGGTGCGCCGATGTGCAAAAACATGTCTGCAGGCAGACGGAATTTGCTCTGCCTGCAGAATAGTGACTCATGTTGTTGCTGCATATTTCCCCACCTCTCCTCTGTGCACATCCTGCATATGAGTGTACATGACATATGAAGTAATACCTCTGTGCTTTTTGTCCTCTTTTCCCCCTCCAACACAAAATTCTCTTTGCTAAACCCACAAAGGAGCATGGGCATGAGCACGATTAAACACTCAGATGTTCTTTGAAAGCTGCTTTAAATATTCAGGCAGATTTTCTCTTTTTGCATTGTGCATTGCATATGTAAATTACTTTCCATATTTGGAAGGAGATTATGGTATATCACCATGCGCTCTCTGTTTCCTGTTAGAAGATTGGAAGTTTGCCCAGTTTGCTGTTACTTTTCTTAGATACCTGCAACATGCAGGTTCCTCATTTTACCAGTATAACCAGCTTAGCCTGACAACTCTACTTTCTTTCTGTGTTTTCAATATTAGTTTTTCAATGATGAAATGGTCACACAGTCCATTGCTCTTGGGATTTCATAAAATGTGTACTGATGCATTTAAATGTATAAACCTCTGCCTTTTTTTTTCTATATGTTGTGATACAATCATAGATTTCCCTTTGATTTATCTGAGAAGTATTGGAACTTCGAGTTTCTGTCCAAAAATAGGTTTACTATGAAGAGAAAAGGCCCAGCCTCTGTTGCTATTTATATCCATGTCATCTAATGAGCCATTAGAAAATAGTCAGGATTCAACGTGTTTGGTCCTGCCTTCATTACAACGTATTTTCTTTTACCACATACCTTACACACTGCTTACAGTGCAGCAAGTGTAAAATATTTATTGTAGCTTAAAAATTTCCGCTTATTTCAGAAAACAACCAGCAACTTTAATGTGTTTTATTGGTCATTGTTGTAGTAATAAACAACACCAAGTGTTATATGTTAATGGGAGAAAATTATGGATTTTTTTTTCTTGTTGCTAGAAATATGAAAACATGCTTAGAAAAATATAAATCTTGAAACTCTTTTTATGTTTGCTTTGTTCATGTAGACACTTCTTTGCTGATTTTTCTTTGAAAAATAGAATGATTTTAACGTTTAATCTTATCACAGAATTTTACATAGGATAGTTTTATTATTAGAAAAAAAACTATTTTTTTCCTTAGATGGGGGTCTTTAGTATTTCTTTAACACATTACAGTCTCTTTTTATTATCTTAACCTTTGTCTTCATAACTTCTGCATCCACAGCCTCCGACATATGACGCTGTGGAGCCCTTGGACCTGGAGGAGTTCCTGATGTCACAGTTAAGAGGTGAAGACTCTGCTCTGATGCACGAATTTGGAGATTTCCCTGATGATGACCTGAGGGTGGAGCAGGTGGAGAGGGAGCGCCGTACCATCCGGCACTCCGTCCCTGAGGATAGGTGGGTTATGAGACAACACGGAAACATTTAAACAGCACTTTCACAGCCAAATAAAGAAATATTTTTTTTAAAGACACAACAATTTTTATTATTATTATTATTTTTTTATTTATTTTTTATAAAAAAAAAAAAAGACACAACAATTTTATCTAAATGACTTCTTACAGTCTACAAATATTCTTTTACTCCTTATCTTACAAAACATTTGAGGTATCCGCCTTGACCATGGGTTGAAGATTAAGCATAGTTGTTCTGAGTGTCCGCATACCACATACTGTACATGTTTGTGTCTATTCTTTTTTTTAATTATCGTCATTCCTTTCCTTGCAGCAGTGATTTAGACCCACATGTGAGAGATTGCGTGAAGAGTTACACCCAGCCATGGCTTGTTGTTTCCAGGAGGTAAAGTCTTTGACCAGCAATTTAGAGCAGTGATCTCAATCTACCTTTGACTTTCATCACATATTTATATCGCATGTTAATCCTTGATCTATGTGTTTGTGCATGTAAAGGTGCCAGGGAGATGGCTGGAGTGCATATTCAGAGCGAGTCGGTCTGCATAAAGTTCTACAGAAACAAACCTTTGAGTCCGATTTCCAACCAGAAAATAAAGACACTCCAGTAAGATACCTACTTACTTGATGCATGCACTGGGCCTTTTCAATTTAGCCTCTTTTCAGTAGATTAAGCACTGAATGTTATTTAAATCCACCTCTCGCACAAATGTGACGGACACTAATGATATGGCTGCTTAACTTTGGTTTATAGGGTGTTTCAATGAATAAGTTGTGCATAGATGCAGAGATGCTCTGTGCACTGTAGTAGCTTAAACGTAATATTCCAGACATCACAGCATCTAAATACTGCTTTGTTTTATCGCATGGCTACCTAGCATGTAAATATATTTGCATATTGACCAAACCATTTTGTAAGCTGTATATATCATGCTTGCATTCCCACATATCCCTTAGAAATGCTGAATATAGCTTAACATCAGTCAGGTATGCATGAATCGTGGGAAATTTATCTGTAATTCTTTAGAATTGGAAAATTAAATCAGTCGGATGGACCTTTACTAGAAGCCAAAAAGCAAATGGATTATGAATTATTTGTGTTTAAGCTGCCAAACATGTCATACATTTCTATGGAGAGGTCCAGTTTATATCGAACTTGGTAAGAAATTACCTACAATGTGGAAACTATTGCTCATTCCTGACATTGTAAACATGTGTGCTCTACATATGTAACTTTTGTAATGAGCATTGACTCACAAGCTTTTCACCTGAAAATCAACCACTTATTTGTCTACACTGTAGACAGCCAATATTAAACATGTACACTAGCTGCCTAAAAAATAAAACTGTTAATGCAGATGGATGTGCATGGGCTGAGATGTTATGTTCAAGCAGGGACTCAGTCCATATCTTTGAAAATGCAGCGTGTTTAGACTTGGATCGAACCAGTTATAAGATGTAGTATTTTAAAAAGCCTCTTCTTTCAAGAATTATTACAGGAATGTTTACCAAGACTAGCCTGAAGGGAAATGATGTGACCAGATGGAAAAAAAGAGGATTTGTTGAATCCTCCCGCACAGTTATAGGACAGGCAGAGCATCTTCATCTTGATTATTGCAATGTTTCCTCATCCCACTTTGTGTTCATGAGCTATTAACTGCCAGTTGCTTCTTATTATCTCTTTGTGTCTAATAGTCACAGTTGATTGCTAATTTTGTATTAAAAAAACTGTGGATTATTGATCCAGCAGCAACAGCATCTAGTCATCCTTATGTGCTCCTGAGGGGCAGACAGGAAGGTATTTAACATACTTTTAGGAAGCTCTCCATGTGTGAACTAGCAAACCTGGATTAGAATAACTCCTCTATTAATCATCTTTTGATTATTAGTTTTTTCTAAATGTTGTTTTCTAGTTCTTTTAAAGCCAATGTTGCTTTTTGCCATGTCTGATGTCATTCTCCTTTGTAAGCAATAATGTTGAACACTGGTATTTCTTAACAAGCTATTTGTGATGTGGCTCCAGGAATGCAAATATCAGTGCTGGAGATATGAAAAGCAGATATCTATTTCAAAGAATGTCCTTGTGTAACATAACATTGTTTGCCCTTCGTTTGACCAGACATGGCCAAAGTTTGATCTACTAGCTGTTTTTTTTATATATGTTTAAAAAGTTTATTTCCATGTAGTAGCTGATGAATCCAGTAACCAACCATGCAGCCAAAATTGTTCTTTAATGTCATAATTTTCTTTTAAACGCCGTCTGTGATTTAATTTAAATGTTGTTTTCATTTTTTCTGCTGCTTTCTATTAGGGATTTATTTTTTATGAAGACTGATCTATCTTACCTTAGGTCATTTGTAAATCACACCATAAAAAGTATTTTTATCAGATTGTCTTCACAGACTTGCTTGCAATCCATAATCATAGGGTTTAGTATCATCGTAGTCCATTATTTGCAGCTACAATTGCTTTGCCTTCTCCGTGGAAGCCTCTCTTGCATTTTGGCTCCTTTAAAAAGCTCATGACTTGGATCAGACACTGATGTTGGACAATAAGATTATTGGTGTTTTGGCTGTACTTTGGGGTAGATTTCATGACTCTAGCTCAGGTACGCTTCCACAACAAACCTCAGTGTTTACCATATGGACTTTGCTAATGTTGGAACAGGAAGGGGGCATGTCCATGATGTTTCCTCAAAATTGGGCATAAGTTACCATCCAGTTTATTTTAGTATACTTTAACATTAAGAGTACTTAAGTAACTAAGGGGTTAAAAATAACTCTATACTTTCATGTTGCCTGTCCCAAATGTTAGATTTGAAACAAAGCAATCGGGTAAAGTCAAATCTTTCATCTGCATAACCAAACTAATTAATCTGATTGTCTGACAAAGGGGATATAATATTTCCATCCAAAAAAGACATCTTCACTCTTCTGGTGTCTAGAGGCAGCATACTTTAAACCCCTGCATCCAGCCGTTGCATTACACTTGGTAAACCTTAGATGTAGTTGCTGTGCATTCAAACTCATTCCACCTAGCTACAGTATATAATTACTGTTCTTCAGATAATCTGAAACACTTAAGGTTTGGAAGTCTGTTCCTATTGACTGTACAGAAAGATGGTGGCTGCTGCACACTATCATCCCTAGTTTTCCTTGACGATTATCTTTGATTTAATTATTTAAAAGAATTGCTATTACTCTGTCACTTCCAGTTCAATTATGTTTATTTATATAGCACCAATTCACAACACGTGTCATTTAAAGGCACTTTACAGAGACACTTCAACCAGATCATACAGTCAGATTGATTCAAATTTTTCTAACTATGGAAAACCAGTTGATCGCATCGACTCATTGACTTGACAGCAATCCCTCAAACCAAGCATGCTTGTAGTGACAGTGGAGAGGAAAATTCCCTTTCACAGGAAGAAACCTCCAGCAGAATCTTCTGA
Organism: Cyprinodon variegatus; assembly: GCF_000732505.1. Taxonomy (NCBI): domain Eukaryota; kingdom Metazoa; phylum Chordata; class Actinopteri; order Cyprinodontiformes; family Cyprinodontidae; genus Cyprinodon; species Cyprinodon variegatus. The sequence continues at coordinate 821,886 of NW_015150479.1, read as the reverse complement.
GGCCGACTGGAGTTCAAGCAGACAGAAGCAAAAAGAAGGAAAGATACAAATCTATCTTATAATGGCATCAGCAGTAGACTCTGGGCTGTTTAAAAACAAGGAAAGTGTTGTAACTGGACTTCAAAAGGTGGCATCCTCCCACAGCCCCAAAGGGTAATTAACTGAACCCCGGAGGGCAACCCAGTCTTTCACAAATGTTCAAAGAAGAAGGTTGAATTCCTGGGAACAGATTGTTGTAGTTATGAAAGCAAATTTTCCCTTGTGCTTTTAGTCAATACATAAAGCTGTACTCATATCCTTGTATCCTGATCTCACTGATATAGCAATGTGTTGGGAAGCATGAATATTCTTCCATTCTCTTTATAATGAGCTGCAGGAAAACTATATCGTACTTGCCTGTTAGTTTTGTCTGCTCATTTAAAGTTCCTTTTGTATTTGACTCTTTACTGGGAGCGGTATGGTAGTCCATACTAATCAAGGCCTAAGAGACATGAATGTGCAAAGTGAGGGGGTTGGTGTTTCAATCCTGAACACAAGAGTGTTGTTATTCTCATCACTCCATCCAGTGTGAGAGTGCTCCCTTAAGTTTAGTTACCCTAGTTTGGATTTATTTTCTACACGTTTCTTTAAAGAAATGTTTTTGCATTTTAAATTTACAAACTGTGTGCAAAATGTTCCTGGCTCCCACTCTCAGGCAGTATCTGCTGCTCAGCTCCCAGCCCCCCAGTTGCTCCATCCTTGCTAGTTCTGGTCCCCTATTACTGCTGCTTCCCATCATGTGTGTGCCAGAGAGAAAGAGAGGGGTGGAGTGCAGTGGAGAGAACAGCATCATTGTCCCTTGTCCTTGGTTCAATCCGCTTGAACAAAAGCCCCGGGTATGCAGTGTGATGGACTCTTGGAGCCCTGATGGGGTGAAGCTTTACCAGGCTGCTCGGTCAGTCCTACCCTGTAGTGTAACAGCCTGGATGTGAGTTTGATGGATGATGCGAGCAAAAGAGACAAGAAGAGGGGTTGGCTTCAGAGAATCTTGTAATCATGTAGCATGGCTGTAATGAAGTCATCTCATGCCCTATAGCTTATCAGTCTGGTGTCCGAGCCAGGACGAAAACATTCACTTTTGTTTTTTCTTTAAAAAATGTATTTAATATAAAGATTTCCAGTTAATCTCTTCCTTTTATCATTTTAATAAAACTGATTAACATCACTGTGTATGAATCATTTTCTTATGTTTGAATTTTACTGTCCAAAAAGATTCAACATCTTCTTTTTATACCCATTCTAATCTGAAAAGACAGCCTTGTGTAAAGACACTTTATAAGGTGGTTTAGGTATATGTGAATCTTTTAGGAAGGTTGTATTATTTATTTTGAACTAGGTTTTACCAGAAAGTACTTGGATACTGCAAATGACTTATTATTGGAACAATGTCAAAGATGAATGGAAATAATGCCCCTGAACAAAAAAAAAAGAAATGCTTGTATTCCTTTGGTTGTGAAATAAGCAGCAAGTGTAGAATCAAGTTGCCATATCTATCAGCACTAATGCATGTTCTGGGGATAATGGCAGCATAAAGTAGCTTCTTTTCCCTTATCCTGCAGCAGTGTTTCTCAACCTATTTTTTTTTTTTTTACTGAGAGCCAGCTATCTTGCACCAAAGTAATAAAATTGTTGTCTAAGGTGGGTGTGACCCTTTGTGCACTTGCACAAGTACTTATGGAGACCTTCATAGTTATGCATTCAAACACAAAAGAGGAAACCCTCACTAAGTAATAATTTCTTTAACGTTTAAAAATACCAACTATTTCTCCCCAAAAAACGACAGTCACGTTCTCCTTTCATACTCTTTCACACAGGTCAGATTTCAGGATTTAGCTGCTTATCCAGCTTTGCTCTTATGATGATCATGTTTTTTTCTTTAATCATCTCTCCTATTTTTTTTTTCTCTCTCTGCTTTTGCCAAACAAACATAGCTCGATTCTTTTTCTTTCATATTGCAGTGCCCATAGAACAACCAGTTTTATTTTTTTACTCAAAATATTGAGTAACGTCTGATTCAAAATGCTTTTTAAGGGATGTCCAGATACAAGTTCTTTATTTCCGATATGATACCGATATTGACACGATATTAGCTCGAATCATACTGACTTTTATTACTTATTTTGTAATACAAGTCAGCAACTAAAGGTATGAAAACAACTGGCCCATGTAAAATTAACTAAGGGGTTACAGAAACTCAACAGAAGCAGAGCATTTCTATCAGCGTGAAATATTGGAGGTTTCACATGCTGGACGATAAAATCAGATATTAGTTTTGTCGCTAATATCAGACCAATATCCGATATTAATATTGGATCAGGACATCCTTCCTTTTTTTGTCTCTTGTTGATAAAGTCGTAATCAACGTATGTAAAAATGTGCAGAAAAAGTTTTTTTTTTTTTATATCTATTAGGAAAAAAAGTTGGAAGTCAATAAAGAGTTATTGATGACAATAGCTTTGACTCTGTACAAGAGAATAAAAAAACAGCTCAACACAGAAGCCATAAGTCAAATGAGAAATAAATATAATGACCTTCCTCCAAGAAATCTGGAGTTCTGTGCACTGCCACATACAATAAAGGAGATTTTCATTATCAGAATCACACTAAACACAAACATCAGAAATACTTGCATTGAAATATTGAAAGTTTCCAGGATTGGTATTGGTTTTGAATAACCATTTGTGCAGTACTAATCTAAACCGGGGGCACATTAAGTTCCCCTTGGCCAAATACAGAGAAGAGAGAGGCACAACCTTTGGGCGCTTGATGTTCCATATAAATGTCGTTAAGGCTTTGTTCAGGGCAGAAATGTGTAAATGAGCTTGCATCTTTTTACTGTTTATTATTATTCTCACAATCCAACACAAGGAAGTCTTTACTTTAAATCTTTTCAAGATGTTCCTCACTTTAAATCCAAATCACCCTCAACATTTCGGTTCAGTTCAAATCATTTATTTAGCTCCAATTTACAACAAATATCCTCTCAAGGCACTTTTCAGAAATAAATGGAAAACAAGGTGAAGTATTTACTGCTCCTCTAATGTCCGTTTTTTAAACATGTTTTTCTTGTTTTTTTACTTCATTCTGATGCAGCGACTTCCACTTGGACCATGCCTCACACTAAGTGCTCTTCCTCTATCTTTGCCTCAGGTCAAGTCTCCAACTCTAGCAGGGCTGAGTGAGGACTCTGGCCGCACTTTGACCTCATCTGACTTTAACCTGCGAAGCCTGGCTCCTGATCAGAGGGTGGAGGGATTGCTGGCGTTCAGCAACCATGAGGAGCTGGATCGCTTCAACCAAGAAGCACGGCATGCAAAAAGACATCCCGAGGTGTTTGCCCTTTACCCACCACCCGATGAGGTAAGGCATTAACCGTTTAACCGTCCACTCCAAACAGTTTACGTGCCTAAATCAACTAAACATGGGCCAATACATCGTCCGATATTTTAGGCAGATATTACCATATTTTTCTTGTATTGGTACCAGACAGTGCGTTCATGCATACGTCGATTCATTTGAACATTCATCAGCCAAGAGCATTCATTTGATCTTGTGATCAAAAAGGTACATGCATTGCTGCTCTCTCCATTTGCTATCCATTTATAATGTTTTCTTTGATTTGTTAATAAATGTGTCTTTATATTTAAATTGACACCTGGATGAAATTTGCCATCATTGTGTCATTTGTATTATGTAAATGGTGGAAGAGAAAGCAATATTGGCTCAAAAGAAAACCAGCAGCATATATGGGGATCAGTTAGACTGATGTCAGAGTAATCGTATTGGCATCGGCCTTAAAAAAGCTGTATTAGATCAACTTTATAAGATCAACCAAAGCAATTAATTCGGGTTTTGTTTGTACCATAGTAGATCGGACTATTGCTATACAATGGAGACTAGTCTAATCTTTGATATGAGTTCTAACTCTGACTAATCAGTCCAAAGTTGTTTTTCTACTTTCCAAGCTGTGAAACATCATATATTTACGTCTGGTCTTCATTTAAAGCTCATCATCCCTAAAACTCAGTCAAAACCTCTCTAAAAACATAACTTTTCCTCCCTTCTCTCTACATCTGCTTTTCATTTTTTAAGGTTGTTTTTTTTTGTATTGTTCCAGGATGATGCAGTGGAAATCAGGCCCATTCCCGACTGCCCCAAAGAACACACCGGAGATCGCATCCTGATCCGATGCCAGACTATGAAGTTTGTCATACTTTTTCATTATATTGTGGGGGTCAGAATAGTTTTGTCATTTCATCAGATGCTTTCTGTCAGTTGTGCAAGACTGAGCCAATGTTTGCTCATATTAAAGGGCTTATGAGGGCCCATGTCTTATTAGGTCAGACGTCTCTAAGACATGTGGTGGTCTAAATTGATCATAATTGTGCGGTTTTCTTGCAAACTAAAGGGGCAGACCCAGACCTCAGATTTTGACAGCTGACCAAAAAAATAATTGGTTAAAGTAAATTATTATAAACGTTTTTAATTGATAGACAAAGCAGTATTGCAGGGTGGAGGAGTGCTATGTTGATGGTTTCTCTAAAAAAAAAAAAGTCTTTATTCCTTCCTCTCTGTGCTGTTAATCTCTCTGTTTTACATATAGACTCACATACATAAACTCTGCCTTACACTTTTAATAGTGCACTTCCCTTTGCAGCTCATACAGCTGCCAAATGTCTGCGTTGATCTCTTAACTTGCAGTGGTTTGGCAACCTACCATTTGACCCTGGTTTTGATTGCTCAGTTCAGCATGTCATCACTTATTGTTGGACAATTGGTTCCTTCCTGTCATTTCTACAGTTTACAGAAATTAAATGTATTCTGAGCTTAACTATTAAAACAGAGAAAGACTTTTAGGCCATATTTAATTTGTTTATTTTTTTGTATTCCTTCACTTTTAGGTTTGAAATTGACATTGAGCCCCTGTTTGCCACCATGGCCTTATATGACCTGAAAGAGAAGAAAAAGGTGAGCTAAATCTTATTATAAATGTATTATCTGTGGACAATAGTATTTCACCACTTTCCTTGACACAGGATAAATAAAAAAAACTCCAAACATACAGTTAGAGGTCTGAGAGAATGTCTAAGATCTAAGCCTGTTCATGTGTTAGAAAAGTCCAGTTAAAATTCAAACCTATATATGAAGTTAGGAACCTACAGCATATTTTGAAAAAATATTTTCACAGATAACTTCCTTTTATTTAGAAGGAGTTTGTGCTAAAAAACTGAGAAAGCGTTTAAGTCACTAGATAAACCAGATACGAATATATTTTTAAACATCTGCAGCTGTTGTTGAAGCAAAGAATGCACTTCTATAAAGCATTGATGTTTTGAAGTGAACATAAATGTGTGCCATGAGGTTTTACAGTTTTGTCCATGAACCTTTTCTAAAAAAATGATATCTTTATCTTTGCATTTCACCTTTATAACGTCCCTTGTATTGGTTTCCTCCATAAATATTTCCTACACTGCTAGGTGGAAAAGAAAAAACAAACCAGACCAGTTTGCCTTGCGAAACTTATAACATGTGCTTTTGGTTAGACTTTGGCCTCATATTGTTTTTTTTTTTTTTTTTTTTTTTTTTTTTTTTTTTTTTACACAAACTAGAAATTTGCAGGTCGAAATACCACAAAGTAGTGAGCCTTTTAATCTCTGATGTCAGCAGTGGTGTCTAAAGTACCCACATTTGTTACTTAAGTAGAAGTATAGATATTGCAGTTTAAAAACACTCTGATAAAAGTTGGCGTATCAACTTGACCTCTTTACTCAAGTAAAAGTGAAAAAGTATGTGCTCCAAAAACTACTTAAAGTATAAAAGTATAAAGTATCCTTTAAAAAAAAAAACAGCCAGATGCCACTATATGAATTGAAAGCTCAATTTTACGACTATTTTGAAAAAAAAAAAAACTCTTTAAGATAGGGCCATGAATGAGGGAGGTCTTGTTGGTCTCCATCTCCCGATACGCTCTCGTCTGTGTCCGACCTTTAGACATTTCACATCTTTTTCTGAATCCAACATTGTAGCATGGCATAGACAATTCATGTTTGAAGAACACCTGCTTGCTTCTTATGATTTCCTTTGGCCTCAGCACAAATTTGACGAGTAGCTAACCAATGTGTGTTTGCGTTAATGACTCATCCAATTACACAATTTTTCACTAGATGTGGATGGCGCCAATGATCTGCATTGGATGGCGCACATGACGTGAAATAAATATTTATAAACATTAAACCCAAAGCCAAGAGTAACGATTGTTTTAAAAATGTAAGGAATAGAAAGTACAGATACTTGTGTGAAAATGTAATTTGTAGAAGTCAGAATTAGGAAGAAAAATAAGTAATGGAGTAAAGTATAGATACCTAAAAAGTGTACTTAAGTACAGTAACAAAGTATTTGTAGTTTGTAGTTTGTTACTTGATACCTCTGGACGTCAGTTAAATTGCAGTTACGTGTTTAAAAAAGAAACTAAATCCTAATACTACATTTTCGTTTTAACAGTTGACTAGGTGACATTCTTACTAACTAAATAATACAAAGGTATTCATGAAGAAAAAGTTAAGTTATAATTGTTTTAACATGGGCTTTCAGGGTTCCAGTGGGTGTGGCAATGGTGTGTTTTTTTTTTTTTGTAAACCCGAGACTTAAAGCATTATATTAAAGATTGTTTTTTAAAGCCACTGCATTTAAAGCTGAATTTATTTGAAGGCTTCCCAAACACAAGGGGTGCAAATTGAGGGAACTTAGAAGTAAAAAGATTATAAGCAATAAAAAGATGCTGTAGTGCTGTTTTTAATCTCACTCCATATAAGCAATCCTAAAGAGTGACGTTATCTCAACAGGCTTAATGTTTTTGTTTTTTTAATATAATTTGATGCAGAGCAAAAAAATGTGTCTTTATAGAGATGAAACACGTTTCTGTGTTCACTGTGAGAAAAGATGTTCATTCTCTCCCTGCATCTGTGTCTCGCATGTCATGATTGGAAATAAGTTGCTGTCGAAGGGTTTGTTGTTTCATTTTTGTTTTCTTTTCTCTCAGGCTGTTTTACGTTTATGAAACATGCTGCAGATGTTTGTAAAATTCCAGTTAATACTCTGGGTTATTAAAAAATGTCCCTCTGAGTGTGCAGAGGCAGGCTTTGGCCCAACAAGCAGTCTACTTAGGATTTCAAATACACAGATGTAAAACATGCAGCTTTAGATCAGGCACGCAAACAAATACCTTTATTTTCACAGCTAGAAGAAAAGCTTTTTAAGAATTTTTCACTGCAGATAATAATCCTATGTATTTTCGAATGAAGTTTATCAGCAATATATTAATCATTCCTAATTTAGTCAGAAGTCAGACTCATGGGGCGGGAGGATAGAAGATTATTAAGCATGTGTCAGATGTTTTTTTCCAACACAGAGCTGTTTTGATTGCGGCCGTTGGAGGTGGATTATGCTACGCAGTTGCTAATTCAGCAGCACCAGATGTTCTTCGTCTGACAATGCAGAGCTTGTTAGGGCTAGGCGGACACATAGCCCTCTGATCAGAAACTATGTCAAGTTGAAGAGCTTGTTTCTAACATTCCACGTGTCTCATTTCATCACACTTTAATAGTGATTTATAAATGTGGTCTATACTGATTAACCTTGTGAAAACTTGGCCTTCATTTAACATATTTGAGCTTTTAATGAGTGAATGTTGCATGTTCAACTGTACTAGCAGCTGGTTTAGATTTGAAATTAAAATTCTAAAAGAGTGTCATGCAAATCTGTCCATCACCTTTACAGACATCCCAAGTTCCAAAACCTCATTTCAGGGAGATGCTTATCCCCCCCTCGCCATGGTGTTATCATTCCTCACCATGACCAGTGCCCCCTGTAGATCATATCCTGGCCCCTGTACTGAAGACATAATACTTTTTTTTCACAACAAATAAAAAAAAAGCTTTTTCTAGACTTCTAATTCAAATTATATATAAAACTGTAGTTTTAAATATTATATGTTAAGTCAAAAATAGGTAAAATTCCTAAATTACCTCATAAGAAATAGAATTTTTATTGAACCTAATTGAATAGAAATTTCACTTCATGCAGCTATATTAATATATTTGTATCCCTTCCCTGTTTTTTGTTTCATGCTTTTCTGTGCCCCCATGAAAAAATGCTGGCCCCCTCCTGGCCCCCTGGTAAATTTGGTCTAGATCCGCCACTGTTCCTCAACTTCACTAGACGTGGATATACTTTAGTATATTCTGCTGTGAAATTAGTCCTATATTTTCATTTTTTACTCGAGGATTCAACCTCTGCCGTTTCACAGGATGCACAGCTTTGAGTGGTAACTAGATGACTGCCAGAGAGTATCCCCAAACTTGAACTGAAACTTCTATTCAATTAGGTTCAATAAAAATTTCTATTTTCTTATGAGGTCATTTATAATTTCGGAATTTTACATATTTTTGACTTAATATATAATATATAAAACTACAGTTTTCTATAAAATGTGAATTAGCACTCAAGAAAAATCTTTTTTTTTCAATTGTTGTGAAA
>NW_015150479.1:768262-813204 GCF_000732505.1 Cyprinodon variegatus | reverse complement strand
AAAATGAAGCACATCCAAAGGACCTATCAGGAACCCTGTCTGGTCGAGCCCATATCATCATTAGAATTTCTATTAAGTATTATGTCTTCAGTACAGGGGCCATAGCAGGGGCCAGGATATGACCTACAGGGGCACTGGCCCCCGTTGGTCCCTGTCTAGATCCGGCCATGTTGATGAGTGATGACACCGTGGCGAGGGGGGGATAAGCATCTCCCTGAAATGAGTTTTTGGAACTGGGGATGTCTGTAATCTGCAAATGATGCTTGAATTATTACCTGCCCGCTCTCACTCGCATTAAAAAAACACCACTGCGCATTCTAAAATCCGGGATAATTTATCCGACTTGCGGGCATGTACAATTATCAATATCAGGGAGACTCCCGTAACTTCCGGGAGACTTGGGATGTCTGCCTTTAACCTGATACCATAAAATAAAATAAGTCACATCCTATTTTGCTTTGACAGACTGGATCGTTGTCCTACTGCTTCACAATAATGAAGCCACTTTGTTTCAGTTGAAACACATTAAAGATGTGGTAACATAACCTGACAACATTCAATGGGTGTGATTAAGTTTGCAATGAAGCAGAAAAAGACATTGCATCTGCCTGAAATGTTATGGTGGGGCTTAGTTTAAAAAAAATAGTGTGATGACATACTAATCTGAGTGTTTTAGTGTGTGTGCTTTTCTAGTCAGTGCAGCAGAGGCCTTGTGGCTTGTACAGAGTGATTGATGGAGGTTAAAATCCCTGCAGTGAATATGATCACATGACACACAGCGGGTTCATCCACATAAGGACATACTGTATTCTGTCTGCCTGCAGGCTGTTTTAAGAGGGAGAAGAGAAACCGTAGAGTGCATAGTCAGCTATGCTTTTCAATCCATCTTTTGATTCTGCTTTCATTTACATTACCTTCTTTGAAGTGGTGCATTTATCCAGCCTTTGTAGGACTGTTGTTTCTGAAATATGGTCATTGTTTCATTCTTTATATCTTTCAGATATCAGAGAACTTCTACTGTGATCTCAACTCAGAGCAGTTTAGAAACTTTTTGAAACCTCACACTCCACGTGTGGATCCCTCCACCCTGGCTAGATCTGGCATCTTCTCCATCACCTATCCTTCCCCTGATATATACCTGGTCATCAAGGTAAGGAGAAGTTTTTCTCCTTAAATAATGGTGTAAAAAAGACCAAAAACATTAAAGATCCCTGATTTTAAATGAATTGTTTAACTGAAGATATAAAGTCCACCCTGCAGTTCACTGGTTTGTGAAACTTACTTGTGTTCTTCCTGTCTGTGTTTCAGATTGAGAAGGTTCTCCAGCAAGGAGAGATCGGTGACTGTGCCGACCCATATTTAACAATGAGGGAGAGTGACTCTACAAAGGTAAAGTAGCAGAGAGATTTGTTTGGTGTGTCAACTGGTTAGCTTCACAGAAATATGCTGGTCCCGTGACATTTCACTCCTTTCTTCCCTTAATGATACCAATGCTTTCTGTGGGTTCAATGTTTGGCTGTAAATGGAAAAGTAATGAGTTATGGATTTCTTTTGCTGTTTTTTTTTTCTTATAGAACAAGGACAAACTAGAGAAACTGAAAGGCCACGCCGAGGCCTTCTGCCACAGGCTGGGCCGCTATCGCATGCCGTTTGCTTGGGCAACTGTTAACATCATGGAAGTCATCTCTACTGCTACTTTTGAGCGTGATGTCACAGACTCTGATAGCCTAAAAGGAGGTGTGTTTGTCATTGAGATGAGAAAAATAAAGTTTTGAAGATATACCAGTCAACACAGATTGTATTTTATTCTGAAGGAGACTTGGAAAAACATTATTAAATTAAATAACTTTATTCAATTATTATAATAATTAATTAATGATTATAATTAAATATAATGAATTGATAATAAACAGCTTACAACAGTAAAATGAACATTACCATTTTAAACTGCAGCATTGATCATAATGTAAACAGTATAGGAGAAAAGGAAAACCAATAAAAATAGTGGTTCAAAAGGCAATTAATATGGAAAGTTTCACAAATATGGTGCAAAATGCAGTATAACATTGAGTTGTAACCTATTTAAAAGGATTATAAAAGTTCAGCATGTTGGTGTTAAAAAATAATGTTGCAAATGGGATGCAGAGTCCAGTTCCTGCAGTGGATACTGCGAAGCCTCTTTCCAGAGTGCAGCAGAGAGAACAGTCCATTGTGGGGGTGTAAGGGGTCACATCATAGCTTTGAGCTAACATATTTAATACCTCCTTCACTTTATGTTGTCCAGGTTTCTTTATCAGTTTCACACAAGTGACAATGTGGTCATTCATAATTGATTGTAATTCTTTGGTAAGTTATTTACCTAGTGTCAGCCGTTTAGCTAATTGTTCTTAGGTTGTCACCTATTTATATACTGCTATATTACATTACATTTACTTTTCTTCATATATTCAAGTACATTTAATTTAGATAAGCTTTGTTTTAGTGACTATCTGTTACAAGATTTCTGTTTTGTGTCCAGTTAACACTGATTCTCCCTTTAGCTTGGGAGATGATTTACAGAGAGAGAGAGACGCTGCAAACGAAACACGTCTTCTAAAGAAGGTTGCCAGTCAAGGATATGAGGAAAAAAGCTCCTCAACTTGAAAGGAATAAAAATAAAAAAAATAAAAATTTAGAAAGAACAAATAAAAGTTCCCATAGACTATGTTAAAGCCTCATCTGAAAAATAGACTCTTTTGGAAAATATATCTGCAGAAATAAAATCAACTTTTAAATTTTCCCCAGCCAATTACCAGGTTACTGATTTATTTTTGCAAAGGAACATAAGTATATATATATATATATATATATATATATATAGTTTTTTGTTTATAGCAAAGAACACTCTGATCCAGTAGACACAAGAAAACTTTAGCAGTTGCCCATGTTGCTGTAATTTGGCTTTTGTGGATAAATTGGCAAAATGTTTTCTAGATAAGCTCAAAATATTACCGAGTTCACATTTTAACCATCTGTGAAAGATAGCATTATCTTCAGTAATGGCATCACAAACTGATATGAAGAGAAACATATCCATCTACACCTGCAAATACTGGTCCTTATGCATAAATATTTGAATTAATATTATTTCATGTAACCTTTTTATATTCTTTATTTGCTTTACCTGAAGGTAAATCCAGCAGCATGGATCGGAGAGCGCAGCTTCCCAGGAGGAACTCGGAGCGTTTCTGTAACATGGAAGAAGCATGTTATAATGTTCACACCTTCAAACCTGCTACTATTACTATCACCACGATCTTCAAACAGGTTAGACAGACACCCCCTTCCAAACAAAACAAAAATCAAACGTTAAAAAGAAAAAAAACTACTGAGATAGAGGATGTAACAAAGACGAGGGCGTGTTCCTGCTTGCCTTTGTCCCTCTGTGGAAAGAGAAATGGGGAAAATACCTCTACCTCTGCTAATGTTTCTGCCCATTTATTCAACTTTTTTAAATCAGCGTTATTTCACACCTTCTCAATCTAGGCATTCATGTACATCAATAAAAATAGGATATTGTGCTTGTTTATGTTTCAGGAGGGGGATCGTCTAAGTGATGAAGATTTGTTGAAATTCTTGGCTGATATTAAGAAAACCTCAACGCCTCAGAGAAGAATCAAGACCATACCAGGTTTTTTCTAATTGCATTCAAACAATTTCTGCATTACTTTCATCTTCTTTCTTAACCATCTATTTTCAAAGCTCAGTAGTTTTTGTCTGGTCACTCCGATTTTGAAACATGCTTCTTCATATATATTATTATTACGCTTGGATATAAAATCCTGCTTTAAAATCTTTCTCCCTATTTCTTTGCCACATTTGGTGACATGGTATCAAATGGGCCTAAAATGTTTATCTTAAAAGGAGATATTGATCTAATTTGATACAAAGCCAGAAAAGGTATTTCACTGAGCGTAACATTGTTTGTTTTCTCTTATCAGTTTGTGTCTATATCTGGACCAAGATAAAAAAAAAAAAAAAAAAAACTACAGATTCAGTATATATTTACCAATTAAAATTTATTTTTCTTCAGGTTGCATTAAACTGGACATGTCTCCAGTCCACGACACGCCACAGGCCTGTCTCTCCACAGAGCTCATCCCGCTCATACCTGTGGCTGAGAAAAATGTCCGCCCTGTCAAAGAGGTTCTTGAGTTTCCCTCCAGTGAGGTTTATGTCCCTCACAACATTTACAGGTGTGTTGAGCAGCTGCTCCATATTATAAATTCAAAATATATATTTATAAACATATGTAAATTGATATACAGTAGAAGGGAAAATGGCTTTGGTAGGACTTCAATGCTTGCAGATGTGAAAACTGAGCAGTGATTGATGGTATGATTCTCAAACAGGGTGTTTGCTCTTGCAGAGATTCTTTCTCATAAATGCCTCAGGCAGATAAGAAAGTAAAGTTTTTTTCATCTTTAAACAAACATATTTAAACTCTGGCGTTTGCTGCTATGATACCTTGCCTGTGTTTACTTTTACTTCACAATACATTGTGAGCATGAAGAAATGTTCAAAGAAGCAATCTTTACCAATCAGATTTCAGAATCATCTGATTTCAACATTTGAACATTAATTCAAGTGAGCTTTGACTTTTTATCAGTCTAATATAAGTATTTTATAAATATGCTTTTTTTTTTCTTGTAGTTCATTATCTGATTAGTTTTCTCTGAAGTTTACCTTACTGCCACTTAGCTAGGTTATATCTGGAACAACAGTGTCATCTAGTGGATTGTTTTCTAATTGCACTTTTTGATTTTTACAAAGGAAAAACATCTGATCTCTCCATCATTTCCCCTTTTTTTCCTGTAGGAACCTGCTGTTTGTCTATCCCCAGAGACTCAACTTTGTCAACAGGCTCACTTCAGCTAGAAATATCACCATCAAAATCCAGTTTATGAGTGGAGAGGACCCGAGCAGCGTTCTTCCTGTGAGTACAGCTGATCAAAACAATCCTTAAAAAGACCAAATTTCATCTAATGTCTTTTGTTTTCAATCATTTTTATAATGCTAATGTTTGTCTTTAGGTTATTTTTGGGAAATCCAGTGGTCCTGAGATGTTACAAGAAGTTTACACCCCTATTACATATCATAACAAGCAAGTACACATTACTGTTCTCAGCACAATGTGTTAAAATATCAGTTTAATTTATAAGGAAAGTGCAAGAAAAATGTCAACATTTCTAAGAGAAAAAAAAAACAGATTTGTTACTCTTTAAATTTATTTTTGCATAACATCATATTTTCTCCTTTAAATTATCTCTTTTAATTTCATCATTTACAACAGCTCAGCTTTAAAAATGTTTTATATGCATTAATAATTTCCCATCAGTTCAGTCTTCCTTGTCACACTCAATCAGTTGATTTTTGTCATATTCACACTCTTCATTGTCATGTCTCTTCTTTTTATTTGTCTGTTTTTGTTTACTTGTTTACTCATCTCAGGTCTCCAGACTTCTATGAGGAAGTGAAGCTTTCTCTTCCAGCCCGTTTAACAGAGAGGCATCACTTGCTCTTTACTTTCTACCACATCAGCTGCCAACAGAAACAGAACCAGAGCGGCAGCTGTGAGACCCTCATTGGATATTCTGTGAGATTTTATTTGTCATCCATAAAACCACTCCCTTCAGACTTTAACATTTTTAAAACCTGTGTAACTGAGCTGACCAAATGAATATGTTGTGTCCCTCTGGTGTAGTGGCTGCCGATACTAAACTGTGACCGCCTGCAGACGGGGCAGTTTTGTCTGCCAATCGTTTTGGAGCGACTGCCTGTCAACTATTCTCTACACACTCCTGAGGTACGAACATTTTAAGTGACCAACACCATAAGGAACATAATGATTAAGTGAAGGAAAAAGGCTACATGGTCTTCAATGTTTTTTATTACTAGAAATCTTTGGTTTCTGCAGCGCAAGTGCAATAACCCAAGTCAACTACTGTGTAGTCTTTCTTTAACTTTCTACTGTGCAGATTTTTTACGGTATGTCTAAGGGAAACATATTCCAGGACATTACAACTTTTTTATTTTTTATGCTTTTTTGTGCTATATACACTATTTTTTATATTGTCTGTCTTTTTTTTATAGATATATCTTTAAGGGCATCTTGCTTTGACTCTTTGTACCCTATTTAACCTACTGCAGACTTTGGCCCAAAATATCAGCTGGCCGATGTATTGACCTATCTCTACTCTGATTTTATTTCTACCCACCATCTAGAGGCTGGAAACGTTTTCATTTTTTCTGCTCAAAAAACTTTAAGCAGTTGATTAAATAGAAAGTAAAAGAACAACTGTCTGAAAAAATCTGTTTCATTTAAGTCTGGACGTTGCATCTAGAGATGGATAATAATGAATTAATTATTCTATTTCAGAAAGTCTAGTAAAATTACAAATTTAACACATTCAAACAGTATGTAAAATTAATGAAGGAAAAGTGGTATATAGGCATGAAACTCATTGAATCATAGGCCTTCTCCTTCCTATAGTCATTAGACCAGCCATCTTCTCCATTCCTACTTATGACTGAAGTTTCCTCTTTTACTGGAAGGGAAATATCTGTCTTTTGGAGCCTCCAGCAGCTTTTCTCTCTGGATTACCATGTAATTAGTTCCCATTAACCCTAATCAGCTTAGGTGTTCCTACTGAAGAAAGCAGTCCCCACAGCATGGTGCTGCCTCCATCATGTTTGACAGTAGCGATGATGTTCCTAGGTTCGTCGGCAGCATTTGGTTCCAACACCGCCCAAAAGTCTGGAAAAACCTTGTGTTGCTCATTTTCTAGTTGTACCGTTCTCTTTGGATTTTTGGACGATGGATTCAATTATGAGATTCTCAAAGTTTGGGTTATTGTTTTCTAGCCCTAAAGGCATGAAAGAGGATTCTGTGGTGGAAGATATGTCCGAAAGCTGTTTGTGTATTTTTGAATTGTGCTCATGTGTTAGTGCCCCCTCCTTCCCAAAAGTTTTCTATGAACGCCTCCCCTCTCTTTTGAGAGGATCAAATATTTGGAGGACTGAAGTTATATGTTGTTTCTTGTAGAAACTTCCACCCCAGGTTCCTCCTGTGAAGTGGATGGAGAGTCACAAAGGACTCTTCAACCTTGAGATCCAAGCTGTCTCTTCTGTTCACCCTCAGGTGATTAAGAATAAAAGAAAATTATTTTATAACAACCCTTCCCACCGTAACACTTGTCCACTATCTGCATCAGGATAACCACCTGGAACGTTTCTTCACGCTGTGTCACGCACTGGAAGGTGGAACTACGTTCCCTGTACGGATCAGGGATGAGAAGATTCCTGAGAACAAACTGGAGCACGAGCTGAAGCTCAGCATCATATCTCTGTCCTCCTCAAACCTAGAGCCTCTGGTGCTCTTCCTGCACCGGGTCCTGGATAAACTCTTCACGCTCATCATGCAGCCCATGGTCATTGCTGGTCAAACTGGTAAGGCAACATATACTTTTGTTTGCCTTTTCAGATTTCAAACTTCTAACCATGTTTATTTGTGCACACGTGTCCCTTACTTTTAGCCAATCTGGCCCAGATAGCATTTGAATCAGTGGTGTCCATTGTCAACAGTCTACATAACAGCCAAGAGCTGTACAGAGACCAGTTGGGAAGGAATATCCTGTTAGCAGCTTACCTTTACTGGGTGTTTCGTCTTCCTGATCCTCCCCGGGACATGCAGAATTCAGGTAATGTTCTAATTATCATTAAGAACGTATTTCCAGGCACAATCTGCAGGATGAGGATTTATATTTCTTTTTTTTTCTTTCTTTGTGCTCAGGCTCAGCAGGTTCAGCTCCTTCATCAGACAGTCGTTACATGACAATAGGTCCTGCTACGGCAGCCAGAGTCGGCTGCATGCTCCTCCAGTCCAGAGTCCGTAGCAGCAGCAACCCTGACATTCCTGCTCAGCAAGCCTCTGAAGAAGATGTAGAGATCAAAGATATCCTTTCTGCCAAGGTAATTTGGAATAAGACCAAGCAAATCCAAATTAGGAGATTATAGAAAACATTAAATAACCTAACTATTGGCTAGGTATAAACAAACATGGAATAGGATGTTAAACTAAAGCTAATTGTTTTCATTCACTTTATAAAGGGAAGCATAATATTTCTTTCCCTAAAAAAAAACCCTATAAAGCAATTGCATAATTAGCTTGTCTTCCCAGATTGTTTTAAGAAGTAGTATTCTTTGATAATTCTGGTATTAATCAAACAGAAATGTTCTTGACAAACCTGATAGATCTGAAATGGCACAGGTTCGATCTGATTTATATTGATAATGAAATCATCCATGATGGTTGATGGAACGTTTTCTCTGCAGGGTCATAACTACCCGGGGAGCCGCGTGTCCACCTACGTGGAGGCAGGCAACTATCAGAACTCAGGAGGGAGCACCAGACCCTCCAACAGAAAGGTATTTCTAAAGAGAACAGACTATAAAATGTAATCTAGTGTGATATACATGTTTCTCTTCCATACAGCTGGTTTTATTTTCTGAAAAATAAACAGAGAACTTTTCTGAATGAGAGCAGACCAACAGGATGCAGTGCCATGTTCAAAAAGCAGCTACTGTTTATCTTTATATCTATTTTTCTATTTATTTTGTGTAACTATTATTAACAGCTTTATAGAAACAAAGCACTTTGGTCCTTGTTTGGGCAAGCTGACAGACTTTAATTCTTCTTCTATGAAATTACAATTCTCCTATTGCCTAATGTCTTAACGAAACAAAAAAAAAAATAGATGTATTTTCATTTTTGAGTTCTTGATTTGAATAGAGTTCCTGTGCCGTCTGAAGATGCACAGTAACTGATTTAAATATCTCGCTGGCCTAGAAAAGTATGGAAACGTATGGAACCATGTTTCCATAAGACAAAACGTGGAAGAGTTGTCATCATTTAAAAAGTAAAGGTGACTAAGATGTGATTTAACGAGATTGCATTAATCTAATTTTTGTTCTTTATTCTAGTCTCCAGTTTGAATGTCAGCTTGCACATTGTCTCTGCTTTCATCAGTCTTTCATCAAGTCAGTCTGTAGTCCGGTCTAAAGTCCAGTAAAATAAACACTATTATGGCGCCACGCTATAGACTAGGAGCATTTTTTCCTCAGTACTTAAAGGTAAAAATACTGATGTTTTGAAGAGCACCAAGATATAAACGCCAACAAGAGGGACCTTTTACTTTCCTCTCTTAGCCACAAGGTGGAAGTATAACACAGCGCAGTGGGATCAGTCAGAGTTCAGTCAACACTGAGCCCTGTTAATGATCATTCTTAAATTTCATTTAGATCGAAAGTTAAACGGATGCTGTATTTTTTTTTTAGTAAAATTTTTGTATGTTTCTTTCTTACAGCAATTTCATGAGGAGCTTGCTTTGCAGATGGTCGTCAGCACTGGCGTCTGCAGAGAAAACGCTTACAAATATGCCTGGTTCTTCTTTGAGTTGTTGGTCAGTGGCAATTTTTACACGCTTTTCATGGCTCCATATTTGAGATAACATGTAAGACTGAGATAAAATGTGAAATCTCGATTTTTTTATTAACATTGATGGTAAATGGATAATAGTAATAAATAAACAAATAATATTTCAAACTTTCTTGAGTTATTTAGTTCTGTAGGAACTCTCCTTTGTTTGAAATTTTAACAATATCTTTCACTGAGCAGACATTTTATGGTAGAATTTAAGATCTAGCCAGGTAAAACTAATATAGAATATTTTATATATATATATATATATATATATATATATATATATATATAAAATGTAAAACCTTTTTTTTTAATCATATCAATCATATTTTGTTGTAATGGCCCTGATCACGTAGGTTGGTGTGTGGTTAATTGTGCTTTTATCAGTGCCTAGAAATGGGTTTACTGTACCTAAGATGCCATTTATGCAAAATTCACCACTGATAAAAAGAGAGTTAAAACCCTCTTATCTATCAAATATTTGTATTATCTTTGCCATAGTTAGCGTTCTTTAATTCTTAGAAATGGCAAAGTAAATATGTAATAATGTGTTGTTTTTTTAAATCAGGTTGTTCAAACCAGCTTCCTTGTTTTCTGGCTTTATTTTTTATTTTTCTTCATGTTTTTCTAATCTTATTATTTTATTCTGTGTGTTTTTTATTCAGGTGAAAAGCATGGCTCAGCATGTGTCTCAGCTAGACAGGTACAGTGTCCCTCGGCGGAACCGCTTTTCTGACAGATTCAAAGATGACATCACCACTATCGTCTCCGTGGTCACAGCAGAGATTTGCACCATCCTTGTCAAACAACAGAAGGTGATGAAAACATTAATAAGACATTAAACAGCTGAGCGAATTCAAGAAACTGATCCGCTTAGCTCGAGTCGCCAACATGTTCAGCAGAGGAACCCCTCTACAGCCTCTGCTCTTCTAAGCGGGCTGTTTCAGTGCTAATATTGCCTGTGTCCTCTAAACAACAGGGAGGTGGAAGTGCTAATTAAATTTGTCTCTGTGGTAACAAAAGCTCAGCTTGCTCAGCTAGATCCTTGGTGAGATCCGGTCAGTGCAGCTTACTGATTGCTGTTTGTTGACTGTTGTTTCAGGAGCTAGAGCAAGCAGAGAAAATCAACATCAGTCTGGCCTTCTTCCTCTATGACCTGATGTCCCTCATGGACCGAGGGTTTGTCTTCCAGCTTGTGAGAAACTACTGCAACCAGGTGAATTGGTACTCACACAAGAGCAGAAGTATTTCAGGCAATTTTTATTTTTAACAAAAACATTTTTCGTATAATAAAAAAGCAAAAATTGATATTGACCATTCCTGTTTTCTTTCTTTTCTTGCTGAAAGATGTCAGCTAAGAGTATTTCAATACCGACTCTGATCAGCATGCGCCTGGAGTTCCTTCGAATCCTCTGCAGCCACGAGCACTACCTCAACCTGAGCCTCTTCTTCAGCAGCCCAGCCTCTGCCCCCGCCTCTCCCTGTCCGTCAATCTCCTCACAGGTCTGCCCTCTCAAATGCACATGTTTGCATCAGTAACTTAAGCAACCTAATTCACTGGGGTCCTAAAAGAAATCAGGTTTTACAAGCTTTATTTCTGCATAACACTGTATGGTCGTGAGTATCAAATAAAAAAACTCAACAGGTACATTTAAAAAAAAATTACAATATTACTGGACATTTCCTTTATTTAGTAAATCAGTTCACTGAGGGGGCACTGATGTTTTTAGCCCTTATTTCTGTAAATTGTGACGGTTTTCCTGACAAAATCAATGAAAATTGGACATTTAAGATAATATTACATGAGACCTTTGAAAATTTTTAATATAAAAAAAATTATTATGGACCCATGGGTGAAATATGAAAAAGAAAAACTAGACAACAAAAGACCATTACAAATATCAACATTAATGCCAAAACTACTTAAAGAGCAGGTAATTTAAAGAGCAAGTTTAAAAGGAAATAAGACAGTACCCAAAAATCTGGTTCTAGCTTCTGTGCCTTTGTTTATTATTTAATTTGGATTTTTTTTTTTCCAGAGTTCCGGCTCCTACCAGGAACAGCAGAGGATCTTGGCTCTGTTTGATCTTTCTCAGGAATTCAAGCAACAGCATTACCTCACCGGTCTGCTCTTAACAGAACTGAGTGCTGCACTTGACATGGAATCAGAGGGGTACGGAAGAGCTGTGTCAAATTATTTGCATTTGCTCTCTTTTATTTTATTCTATTTAAAACCCTCTCTATCTTCAACAAATGATGATATACCGTATTTCCCTCTTGTCACATTACAACCAAAAACTTCAATGCAACCTACCTGATAGACCAACTCAGGGTATAGCACAATTATGATTAAGCCAAACTTCAACTGTCTGGCCAACATGCATACAGTAACTGTAGGTGGCAAAAACAAAAGCAAACAAACTCTGCACTCGTCTTTGAAGGCCTCCTTCTCCTTACCAAGCACGGTAATGGCACCTTAATGGTGTGGGAAAACCTTTTTTTTTTTTTTTTTTTTAAAGAAGGGAACAGAAATGAATAGGGTTGAAATTAGGAAAATCATAAAAGAAAAGCTGCATGAGGATGAAAACACTTAAATCTGGGATGTAGGTTGATCTTCTAACAAGACAATGACCCTAAACATGAAGAGCTATAGTGGAATTGGTTAGTTTCAAGACTTCATGTTATGGTATGGCTGAATCATTCCTGAATTCACTTTCATTAAAAAATGAATGAAAAGACGTGAAAATTAACATTCACAGATATTATTCATCTGTTCTACTAAGCTTGAGCTTTTTAGCTAAGAAGATTAGTAGATTTACTTTCTGGGTGTCTAAATCTGGTAGAAATGTGTTATAGTCTATATTATTGCAATGGAAATGCATACCACAGTTCTTTCCATTTTCATCTTTAAAATAAACAGTAAACCATTATTATCTGTTCTCTTCACAGTTATTACACTTTATTATTATTTATTAATATCATGATATTATTATTATTATTATTATTATTATCATGATAGAATAAAATACCTGTCACCTTTTTTGGCTGTTCTGAGGAAATGTGATAAGGGTCAAGAAGCAGGACTTTTTTGCAAAGCTTGGATTGAATCACATTAATTGACTGTTTTTTTTTTTCTGTTTGCAGGGGAAAGGTTCAAAGAAAGGCAATCAATGCAATTTACAGCTTGCTGTGTTCCCATGATCTTGATGAGCGTTGTGTTAAAACTGAGGTCAGAGCCAAGGTGGCTGCTCTCTACCTCCCCCTGGTGGGGATTATTATAGACTCAACAAACTACCTTGATTTCACAGGTATGTGGGAAAGTATAATCTCATGGGTCAGTCTTTGGAGTAAATAAAAAGAATTACACCTAAGTGTTTGTGATATAGAGGCTGTGGTGCTTACTATTAATGAGGTCTAACGAGGTTCAAGGTTAATGGGATGCCTTTAATCAGCAATAAACGACAATGAAGTAACTTTGTTTTTATATATAAATGTGGCCATCAATCTTTTTCCAACCTGATATGAATGTGTTCACTCTTACGTCTGTTTTACCTCTGATTAAGACGCAGCTGTTTAAATCTTAAAGCTGTAGCTCCTCTCTGCTTCTTGTTTGTCTCATTAAGTTTCTGACACACGAGCCAGCAAAAACAAGACCAGCGAAACCGAGGATGACCTTGAAAACGTGCCACCTATCAATCAGTCTGTTGCCATGGCGATTGCCGGGAATCCCTTCAACACGTTGGGGCGTAACGTTCTCATCTCCATGGCCTCCCTGGTAAAGTTGATCCCTTTTAATTTTTGAATGAGAATGGCCGTTGTAGAGCGTTGAATTGTTTTAAAACTTCTGAAAGGTTCTGTTCTTTGAGCGTTTTGGTTCCCAACAGGTGAGCTGCACTGATGCTGATTGATTAGCTGTCAGAACCACACACACTCTTCATCCATCCCGCAAAAAGAAAAAGGAGGAAAAAAAACTCACACGCTCATTCACATAAACACGCACATCTGTGGGAGATGGTTTATGGCCAGGCATTGCCGACATAAGTGAACAGGGCCGTCCTCCCTGACAAACACATCCATCAAGCTGTGGCTGCAACAACAGCAGCACAGGCACCAAAACTGAGCACCGCCATTCTCTTCCGCTCCAGAACATGAATCAGTCCCCTCGGTATGTTGTTGCGATAAATGTTGTTGTGGAAATAGCAGGTTTTTTATGCAAACGAGCCATTGGTCTGGTAGTCGTCAGAAACCCGAGGAGCGGCAGCCCAAGCTCTTGTTCCTTGTGTACAGACAGCTCGCCTTCAAACAGAATATTCATGAATCGTTTAGTCATTGCAGGAGAAATGGAAATGCACATTTTCATATAAACAATGGCATGTTTTCTGTTCACACGCAATGGTGTTTAATGTCTGTTCTGGTGAGCGTTAGTTCTGTCCTGCTCTAGACAAAAACAGACCTGGGTAACTAGGTTGTAGGTGGGACACTTAGGGCAGTGGGAGCCTAATGGCTACATTTATCAAAAGTGCCACGCAATGAAGCTGCAGTAGTCATCCAAAGCAGTGATTCATCATCACATGAATGAAGCTAAATTAATCTGCAGTAGATTAAAGGCCTGTTGAGATGGGGAGGAACCATGCATCCTGAAACCAGAATGAAAGCGATGGCCACTCACTTCCCAGCTGGTTTAAAGAAGCTCATGGTTAATATACTGTTTGATGCACATGATGATATATCTCAGTTCAGCCCTCTTAAATGAAGACTGTTACATGATTTTGTTCTAGTTTACATATTTAAAAGGATTCATAAAATCTTGAGCCAGCTTTACAAGGCCATAATATATTGGGATTATACAGATTAAAAGGTTTAAAATAATATTGCATGATTCAGTGTAATTTGTGAGTCGAACTCGACTGGGACACATGCATGCTGCTGCAGAAATGCAGCAGTCTCATAGAAAACAATTCTTTGGTTGTAGGTTTTAAGAAAACAAATGAATAACATTTTTGATTTAAGACATTGTCAACCTGTTATGATAGCAAAGATTATCACTCTAAGTTGTATTTGATCTTTTTTTTTTCTTGGAAATTTCTTGAGTCTGTCTTCCTTCTGTTCCCAGCAAGGTAAATCTGTTGCCACCTTGGCTGCAGACACCAGTCGCCACCTGCTGGTTTGTTTCCTCTGGGTAATGAAGAACGCCGACCGCAACCTTATCCAACGCTGGACCGTGGATATGCCTCCTTCCCAACTCAATAAACTGCTGGAACTCCTCACTATATGTGTGTCCTGCTTTGAGTACAGGGTCAGTTGTGGATCCTTTTGTTTATTAATTGGGCAGATTTGAAATTTTTTCTTTCGTGCAAAAATATGAGGAACTAGTAGCCAGTTGCATGTCATGTCTTGTTTAAGTTTGCATAGTTTTTGTTACAAATTGTTTGCAGTGTGTGTGTTGTGCTTTCAACCTGGGGATGTTGTCTTAATGTGGGTCTGCAGGGTAAGCAGAGCAGTGATAAAGTGAGCACACAGGCCTTACAGAAATCCCAGCAAGCTAAACTGCAGCTAGAGGAAGCCCTGCTGAGAGGAATGGGAGCCCGTGGAGAGATGATGAGACGGGTTGGAGGTAACGCATATGCTGTCATTTTGTGCTTTTGTTTTGAGGAATAAAACATTGAATTGCTTTTCCTACCATAATAAAAAAAAAAAATGGCAGCTAGAAGCCTAAATTAGTTTCACACACACGCATCAAGGTTAAGTCAATGCTTTTACATTTTTCTAATGACTGAATAATCAACTAGTTTTATTTCAACTGCAAATAAGTCCTGCTTTGAACTCACTGCATCAATTCTATAAGAAAATTCTTTATCAGAAACAAATGTTATTCCATTTACACATCGATCATTAGCCCTATTTGAATCTCTGTCAGGAATGGACAGAACGGGTCAGAGAGAGAACCTGCGCTGGAGGAAAGACCTCACTCAGTGGAGGCAAACAAATGACAAGCATGATAAGTATGTTTACCTAATGAGATTGGCGCCTTTTTCTCACAGGCACTTTTGACTTTTTTTTGTCATTTTTGTGTAACCTTCACTGTTTTCCTGTAGGACAAAAGCAGAGTTGGACCAGGAGGCTCTGATCAGTGGGAATTTAGCCACAGAGGCAAACCTTATCGTCCTGGACCTTTTAGAGACCATAATACAGGTCAGAGAAATGTTGCTGTTTATAACCATATCTCAGACGGTCACTTAGTTTATCCCAAGTACAGAAATGCTGGCAAATTGATTCAAATACAAATACAGGAATTGTTTCTTTTGTGTCGAGATAACTGCTAATGCTGAGATACTGAATAATGAGTTCCCTAACCTAAACCAACATGAAGTAGTACTAGATGGAAAGCTTGATAAACGAAAGCAAACTCTGACCTAACAGATGGGTTTTAAGATTTAATCCCATCTTCAATTTCATAATTTAACCTCTAAGTCTAGGTTTTTCTAAACTGCAGTGATGCTATGAAAATATTTCTTAACATTGTTGGTCCTCTTAATTCAGCTTCTAATTTCTCAGCATGCGAAACTTCTTTTACCAAACGTTGAGAATTCCTTGTTTATATTTCCAGTGTCTCTACCTTTAATACAATATATGAAAAATCAACATTTACTTTAAAAAAAACTCCTTAGTTGCTAATTTGTTGATCAAACTTTGCAGCAGTGTTTGTTTCAGAAAGTTGGAAGAAGTATTAAAATACCAGGATCAGATTTAGGATTCAGAATTGTTCTTTTATTCAGCCTTTTAATTATGCAGTCTTAGATTATATCCCGTTTTACCTTTTTACATTTATCCTTAGTGTCAGTCCTATGTTTATAATGTGTAAGAGGTCCAAGTTATTTCTATGCTGTAAGAGAAGGTCATAGTTGATTGTTTCTAGCCTTTAAAAAAATTAAAACAAGGGGTAAAAACTTTTTTTATTGGATCAATAAAAAATATTATATTACCTTTGGTGAGACTGCTGCATGTCTTTATAAAACACAACAAAATTCGGAACTTCTAATATTTCACCATGACAAAAAAAAAAAAACAAGACGAATAGAAGCAAAAACAACAAAGCATAGCAAAAAAAAAAATGCATTATCTCTTTGTTGCACAAGCAAAATCAACTGTAATGTCTAATGTGACGTATTGCTATGCATGAATTTGGTTTGTCCACTATTTAAAACGTCCACTGTTTGTCCACTGTTTAAAACGACTGAACAAAAATAAATGTTTGAACATTTTGTCGGTCGTTACAGCCTGCAACATGAATATGATTATATCTCAACCACAAAAAAATAAGTGAGAAAAAAACTTAGTAAAGCAATTTTCTGTGTCAAGTACCTTTTGCTACCACAAAAGTAAAAACATTACTGTTTAGTTAAATGCATTCGCATGTTACATTTACATGCACACAATTAATTCCTGTGGGCGTCAGCTTTAGGGTTGATAGCTTCTTACCAGAACAAGCTGGGGTCATACTGCGGGTCAAATATCAAAGGAACCAGTAAGAACTGATGATGTTCCAACCTCTTGGATCAACATTATTTTTATCTGAATAATGTGCAAAGAAATGGGGAAAGGAGTAAAAAATCTGTTGTATAGGTAACCCATACAAATAGGCTTATGTTTTATAGTTGTTTTTCTTAGGAGAACAGTAAAGATTGCTTTAATATGTTTGGGAAAGAAAAACATGCTCATAGTAAGATTAGTTAATGAAAAACCCACATTTATATGGCGGGAGGTGGTTTATTTAGACAAAAATCTGAAATCAAAATTAATATAAACTTCTGTTAGAAAAAAGGGAAAATTAATCTGACTACTACAAAAAACAACTCGATATTTGCTTTCTTTTAACATCTATAATAATGTTACAATTATGATTTCCAAATAAACACAGACCGATATTTAGAGAAAAAAAGATTGCTTAGATTTCAGTTTAGAGCTTTGTCCTTCTTATGAAAAGGGAAATTGCAGCAGCTTTTCTGTTGGAGGAAACTGATAACTTTGACACTTTCTCTGACATCTCATTAAAAAGACTTTAATACACAGGATAACCTTGAACTGTTGTGACGGTATTCTCACCTTATTATTTTTTTAAACCTACATGTTTTGACTCGATGCCAGAAACTCACAATGCTCCCTCATTTCCCCT
Source organism: Cyprinodon variegatus (assembly GCF_000732505.1). NCBI lineage: Eukaryota > Metazoa > Chordata > Actinopteri > Cyprinodontiformes > Cyprinodontidae > Cyprinodon > Cyprinodon variegatus. The sequence goes on along the minus strand of NW_015150479.1, from coordinate 795,511 downwards.
TTATAATGTCTGCTGACTTACATTTTCATTACATTCTAAATATGAGGCGATTTTGGGAAAACATGCTTCTGACATTTTCATCTCGAAATGAAATGCATAAAATAATTGTTTTATTTTTAAAAGTTTGCACAGAAACAATTAAATGCCAGATGTTTTGTTGTTTTTGTGGCACCTGGCAGAATGTTGTCTGTTAAATCCTTTTTTCCGCACTATCTGCCGCTCCTGCGGAGCCCTTCACAGTGCTTGCTTCACACCAGCTGTGTCTACAGTGTGGCCTGAGGGACATTTACTGTATGGCTCGTGGAAAGATTTTTGTTCCTCCCCCCCAAACTGCAATTCAATAATGGTACTATTTTGATGACCAGCACAGGCAGTTGATAAGGTGCAGCAGGCAATTTAAAAAGAAAGAGTGACCCATATCTTGTTCTTCGTGCAAAAAATAACCTCTGACAATTGACCTACTTTTTTGCTTTTATCAAAATATTCTGTGCTTAGTTTGTTGTTGGTTTTCTTGTCAGTTTTTTTTTTGTAAGATTATTTTTTTAAGGTTCTAGTGGCATTAAATTTGTTTATTTTTTTTATTAAGCAGGTACGTAATGGGATTAGAGAGGGGGAAGAGATGCAATAAAGGTCAACATGCCAGGACTTGAACCGGTGTCAGCCTCTGAACATGGTTCACGCGCCTTTTCCCTACCCCCTCCCTCTCCCTGCTTTATACACACCTGAAATTTCATAATAAAAAAAAGTACCACCATTTCTATAACAGGATAATGTTAAAGTTACACCAGAACAGATCAAGTCTGCAGTTGAGTTTAACCAAGACTTTTGAAAGCTTCCATATTCCAAAACCAACATTTTCCTGAAGACCGTGGTTGGTGTTTCATATATGCACTTCTGACTTGAAAAAATATTGTTTGTTTATTTACAGCAAAAAACCCATGGCAGAATATAAATAAAAATGTCTTAGAGCTTAAATAAAAAAATGAAAGTTAACTTAATCTGCTGTTACAGCCTCCAAAAGACAACCTGTTGCCTTCAGGAAAACTTCGGTTTAGGAACATGGAAGGCCGTGACATTTAAGTCCAAAAACCTTTTTATACCTTCCATCTTCTCACCAGACATTTGAACAACATCCAAAAACCATCTTCCCTACCCCTGCCGTGTGTTACTAATCTTCTAAATTAATGTGTGGGTCTAAAATTGGCCAAAGTAATCAAATCAATTCTAAATATAAAAATGATAGATCTTGGTTTCAAACTAACTTAAATATATTCTGTCTACAAAATAAAACTAAGCACAAACGTAAAAGGGGTTTGTGATTTACAACATTTTTACATGAATGGCCACAACAGATGATACCAAACTACAAAGAAAACTGAGGTTTATTAGGGGGATTTTCCTAGATTAATCCTCAAGTAATACAAACAAGAATAGATTACAGTTTCATTCACTCACCAAATGTTTTTATTTCACGTAGACATGGTTGGTGTATTGTTTTGCTTCCTTTCAGTGTTTGTAATTTTTTGCTTTCCACCCGCAGGTGTTTTTATACACATTATGTGACTAATTTCTCCGTCTGCTTTGTATGCAGGCGGTGCCTTTAAATGAATGCAAGGACAGTGTCGTCGGTGGCGTGCTGAAGGTGTTACTCCACTCTCTCACGTGCAACCAGAGCACCACTTTCCTCTGTCACACCTTCAGCACATTGAGAGCACTTGTCGTCAAGGTAGTTGCATTATCATACAAGTGTATGTGGGTGTGTATTGAAGAGACGCAGTGTGTGTTTGTGTGTGGGTTGGTATCATTGCACAGAAATCTAAGTGTAAATTAGGCGTTCTTATTTGTTTGTGTTGGTGGCAAACCACTGATGTAAACTGGGATTATCCTTGAATATAAGCACGCCGCCTTGTAGACTACATCTGATGGTTTGTTTGCATGCAGTTCGGAGACCTGTTGTTCGAGGAGGAGGCGGAGCAGTGTGCTGACCTGTGCCAGAAAGTGCTTCAGTACTGCAGCAGCCCTGTAGATGAGAACAGGAGCCAGGCCTGTGCCACCCTCTACCTCATCATGAGATACAGCTACAGTAACGCCAGCGTAAGTGAACACAAACACACCATGGCATCCTATAGGCTTTCTAAAAGCTACTTCTAAGGCGAGACGCTCCATGTCAACTTTTTCTCTGATAAACTAAATGTTTTATGTTCTAAATTTTAATTATTTTTTTATATACAATCCAAACCATTACACCTTTTAGTCAAATTTTCTATCAAGCACCAACATAAAATAGTGCATAATTTTGAGGAAGAGGGAAAATGAGAAATGATTTTTTAAAATATCTTTACAAGATAAAATTCTCGAAGTATGGCATGCTTTGGAAATTCTGGCCAGAAAACAACCACACAGCATGACGCTGCCATCACCATGTTTATTTAAGGGATGGTGTGTTCAGAGTGATGCTGCGTTATTCTGTCCAAACTTATCATTTGCCCTGTACTGTAAAAAAGTTATTGGGCTCATGTAACCAGAGCACCTTCCTCCACATGTTTGCTGTGTGGACATGTAACCATTGGATGGATATTCCTTACAGTTAAAATCACTCTGCTATTGAAACTGCAGACCAATATTATTAGTGTTTTTATCACCTCATTGCTTAGTCTGGCATTCAACTTTATATTAGAGCAGACATGCAGAAAACAGAAGTTTTATTCCTTAAGCAGCTGGTCAGCAGATTAATTACAGACCCCAGTAATGTACCGCATGCATCCCCATTTCTGTTTGCTCTTCTTAATGCTAAGCTATTCATGAGTAATGGCAGTTTATAATAAAGACTCCTGAAAAGAAATTGGACCAGAGTTCATTAGAGCTGCTCTTGGAGGTCCTAAGAGTCAGATGATGTGTTTTAAATGGATTGAGATGTATTTTAGAGAACCATAAACTAAGATAAAATTGTACACAGGCAGATTTTCTTTACTCCTCTGTCATTTAAATTTTTTTTTATTTAATGATATCAGAGTGAAAAGTGCAGGATACTAATTTACATCACATTTTGAAGTTATTTGTAAAAGATAAATGGATTTCCTTCTACTTATCCTGCATACTCTTGATGTTTTAGTCTATTAATTAAAATTGCAATGATATGAATAGAAGTGTAACATTACTAGTGTAATATTACAAGGACATGAAAATGTTGATATTTTTTTGTAAGGACTTGTAAATTATGTGCATGAGAATTCAGAATGACTCCCTGCTTCAGACCCATTGAAGCACCTAGTCGCTCCAATCTTTATCCTATCTCCTCTTCCTCTCCTCTCAGCTTTAATGTCTTTTCCATGTCTATTTTGAGCATCCAGGAGAAAGTTCCTGCTGAAGGATGTGTCTCTAAGCAGAGAGCAGAGAAATATGTCACTGACTGACTCCCCATGTTCTTACCCCTCTTTAACTAATGACGGCTGCCCCTTTGGGTGTGTGTGTGTGTGTCGGGATTGTATGCAGGTATTTGTTACCTTATGAGGACAGACTAAAGCCAATTTCCAAGGAATATGCCACCTTATAGGGACTTAGGTACTTAATCATTAGGTTAAAGATTATTGTTATAGTTAGGGTTAGGTTTAGAGTTCAAAATGAATAAAAGTCAATGAAAAGTTCCTGTAAGGAAGCAAGACGAAATGTGTGTGGCTATGTGTTTGTTACCTAGTGGGGACAATTTTCCAGGAATAAGCAACATTTTGGGGACTCGGAGGTACTAAGTACTCAGAGGTATAAAGACTGGTCCCCACAGAAAAACTTCTAGGGTTGGGGTTAAGTTTAGGGCCAAGGTGTGAATTGAGTTAAGGTTAGGTTTAGGTATGTGTTGGTAATGGTTAGGGCAAGGATTATGGTTAGGCCACAGAAATTAGTGGGCATGAAGGGAAGTCAATGCAAAGCCCCCACAAAGATAGTGTGACACAACATGTGGAGGTGTACCTGTCTAGCCCTCAGAGTGAGGACCATTTTTCCAATATAACCATCAGATTGAGGACCAGTTGTTGCAAAGTGAGGACATTTTGCTGGTCCTCACAAGCTATTTTGCTAATGGTTAGGTTTAGGGCTAAGGTGTCAATTGGGTTAGGGTTAGGGTGAGGTATGCTTTGGTAATGTTTAGTTTTAGGGTTAGGGCATAGAAAGGGTTGAAAATGACTGAAAATCAATGGGAGTCAACAGATGGTCCTCAATACATGTACCAGAACGAGTAGGTGTGTGCGAGGGTGTGTGTGTGTGGGTGTGTGTCTCGTTGAGGTTTTGGTATATCCATGTGTACGTATTTGTACCACATGGGGAAGAAAGAAGAGGAATTTCAAAGAGCCCTGAGAGGAGAAAATCCTGATGAAGATAGAGGAGTGTTTGTAACTGAAGTGAAGTTGCAATAGGAGGAAATGAGGAAAAACCGATCTTAAACGAGGACAGACTATAGGATGGAGTATCATCTTTCATTTTCTGCCCTGGTTCGATTACTGCTGTCGCAGTCGATATTTCCTGTGTTTACAATCTGTACGCTTTAATCAAAGTTGGACGCCTGTCTATGGAGCACACTTACACGCACAGACATACAGTATCTCCAATTTCTACAGAGCATTTTGCTCTCCCTGTGTCTCTGTGTACGTTTGTTTATACAGTGTATACAGAAGGAACTGTGATCTGAATTAACATAGCAGCCAAATGAGTCATCCATACAATATTTACTCTTTACCTCTTACTTTGTTTAGGATCTGGTCCTGTTTTTCGCCCATGTCTTGCTCTCAGGTTTTCACAGATACCTATTTCCTCATGTCTCATTTATTCTTAGCTTAACTGTAGATAATAGCAAAGAAGAAGAGAAAATACCAGAAACACACGTCCAGTTCAGGAAAAGGGATAATAATACTTGGAAAAAAAGAGGACCAGATGAAAGAAAATATAATAAAAACATAAAAAGGTTTTATGTGTTGATTTAAACTGTCATTCACTCCTTATTGTAGAGCAAACACACACACACCGAGTTAGAAGGCAGTGATGGGTGGTGAGGCCCTGGGTCCATGCTCAGTTGAACAGAATTGGGCCGTAGAGATGATACATGGGTGATTATGTCGCTGCTAATGGGAGATCATTTTCCGCTTAGCCGATCATGCTGGAGATGGATGAGACATCTCGCGAGCAGGGGCACTGTTTCACTCGCACATTTGCTCAGAAGATGGAAGGGTGTTTATCAGCCCCTTGTTCTTGGACAGGTTGTGTGAAAGAGGAAGAGAGGGAACAAAACATGCATTATTTCTTACCTAAAATGTTTAATATTTTTCAGTTCATAAAATGTTGAAAACATAAATATTTTCATGTATTGATCTAAGCTCTTATTCTTAAACCATTAATCTGTATATCATGAGAAAGGAGATGAGATTCTGTCAAAAAACAAAATACATTATGAACCAAATGACATAGTGGTTAGTTGGTAGCACTGTTGATATGCAAAAAGAGGGTCCTGGGGACTTCCAGCATAGAGTTTGTATGTGTGGGGTCTTTCTTTCAGCTTCCTCCCACGGCCCAAACTGCTGTTGGATAATGGGTTTGAGAGGTTGGATTTATGTACATGGGTTAGGGTTCATGGATGAATGACTGCATAGTTAAAATTTCTTTTGCAATTTTTGATAAATCTGGTTTCTATTGCTCTCTCCTCAGAACTTTTCTAGAGTGAAGATGCAGGTCACCATGTCACTGGCCTCCCTGGTGGGCAAATCTTCAGACTTCCAGGAAGAATATCTAAGGCGCTCCCTACGCACCATCCTGGCCTATGCAGAGGAGGATACAGAGATGCAGAACACCCAGCTGCCCTTACAGGTAGAGTCTGACAAACCCTCTCCAAAACCCTAAGCACTCATTAAAAATTGCAAAAAGCATGATTTTATTTATGTTTCCTCTTTCAGGTGGATGAGCTCTTAAGAAACCTCAACAGCATCTTATCAGACACTGTTAAGATGAGGGAGTTCCAAGAGGATCCTGAGATGCTTATGGACCTCATGTACAGGTAAGAATAAAATTGGACCTTCTATAAAAAGAGGTTCCTGCTCATTTCTGTCTGTCTCCCTGTTAAGTCTTTTCATTCTTTGCTTTCTTCCAAATCCTTCAAGGCTCGATCTTATTTTTTTAGCTCTGCTCTATTTAACCCCAATTTTGCTGCCTTCACCATGGTAACCATGTGGTAGCGGTATAGTCTTCTGATCAGGCTTTGTGTGTATGCAAAACTAAACGGCGTATATGCGAATACTGGTGTGCATGTGTGCTTGGAGATCGACCGAGGTAGGGTTAATGGAGACAAAGACTTACATGTGTCACTGTTGACTTCGATGTGACTCAATGTTGCATGTGTGAGTTATTCATCATTGATTTTCTGTTTAGCCTTTACTTCTACTTACCTGATGAATGGGTTTCTCATAGTCCTGCAGGATGAGCTTTACACCATTTCTTCATTTTTGCATCAATATCTATCATTGCGCACGCAAACAAAGTGACTAAAACAGATTTCTGAATACAGTTTTTTCTCGTATTGCACTGAATCACCTGTTTTTTTTTTCCCCAAGTGACTTCAGGTGCAGAAAATTCTGTTTAATTCTCCATTTGACCACAGTTGCCAACTATTATCCTCCAGATGTATTGTCAGTTTGTCATATTGAAGTTTGGTGTGCATTTTTATTTAGTCCTCTGTGTTAAACCTTTGCTGAACCAAATTATGCTTGGAAGGATATTCAAGTCGTTTTGATTGTGTCGTTATTGGCTTCGCACATTCAAGTATAAGGATTGTGCATGCTTTTATTTGCATAATAGGTCTAGGTCAGTCAGATTAAACAAAAAATGTTCATTTGATTTGTGTTTGGACTGTGACTGGACTTACCTACCACATGATGTTATTATTCTGCTATAAGGTGAAACTCTGTGCCACAGCTTGTTTTTTTTTTACTTTTTCAAATTATTATTTTTTTACAGATTGGTCTCTATTTATCTCAATTAATTTTTCTGTAAATTATGAGGGGCCTGCCCATAACATGCTGCTGCCACTTCCATGCCTGACTGTTGGAATAGTCTGTGTAGGCTTTTAGTGGATGCTTTGCATTCAGTGCAGGCAGTTTCATTTTCTTAGCGTCCGACCTGAACAATTTCTTTACATGATGTTTATGATGTTACAATGTACCCCACATGACACGTGCAAACTGTAGAAAGGAAAATTTTCTTTTTGCTTGTCTTTTTGTGCGTACTACTAGAAGTATTGCAAACAGATTTTTCTGCTTAAGCTCTGGTCAGAGTGGTAGCTCTTTGCATTTTCAGATGAAGGATAAAACTATAAGATCCTCAACGTTTGAGATGCTTCACTGCTTTAAACATTTCCACAACTCTGTTCTCCACCTGGCCGCATTCATTATAAGTTTCATCTTCTAATGATTTTTTTCTAAAACTTCTAAGTACTGTTAAGAACAAATTTGCAGTATATTTTCTGCAGTTGAATAATATACAGATCGCTTTTTTTATTTTTATTTTTATTTTTTTACAAATGAAGCTGCATTTTTTAGGGATAACAGATCTAAAGAAGCTGATTACGTATGTGCACCCCTTTTTTATATTTATAGAAAACGATTATGTAGAGTTATGCATGCCTTTGCATTGGTCTGCCACCTGACATCACAATAAAATACACAAAATTTTATGATTGTAAAAAATGGGAACATTTTCAAGGACTTTTGATTACATCGTAAATGTGTTTATTACGCTCTGTAGGAAATGTTTTCACTCACTGCCTTTGTTGGTGCTTTGAAACAGATTATTTCTTCAGTCAAGTTGCTCTTGAGGCAGATTTTAATCTTAATTAGACATTTAAGTAATTAAATAAAGGGAGTTAAGGAAAGAGGGGAACAACTAACCTCCTTCTCTCTCTCCTCCAGGATAGCAAAGGGCTACCAGACGTCTCCTGACCTCCGTCTGACCTGGCTGCAGAACATGGCAGAGAAACACAACAACAGGAAGTGTTACACAGAGTCGGCCATGTGCCTGGTCCATGCTGCTGCCCTGGTGGCCGAGTACCTCAGCATGTTGGAGGATCACAAATACCTTCCTGTCGGCAGTGTCACCTTCCAGGTGTGTAGAGTAATGGCAAGGGACAGCTTGATTGTTTATACAGGAAGATCATTTACTAAACAACAACTCTCCCTATTGAGGCTTGTGTCGCTGATAGCTGTCAAAGTTGTTAAGGTTAGATATTTATCCAAATCCAGCTTAACAGCTTAAGGTTGATAAAGTCAATGCACTGAGTCATGCAAAATCAAGAGAGAAGTACACTACAGTGCTCCCAGCATAAACATAAAGAAGAAGTCGGCAGAGAATTTTATTGATTTTTAAGACGAGTAGGAAAAAAAAAAAAAAAAAGTCTGATAATTTTGCAGTCAACTGACTCAAAAAGAATACAAATGTAAAACAAATGGCTCAAACAATTATACAATGATGGCACTATCAATGGGCCGTGTCAGATACAAGGCTTCTGTAGCACCCTAATAGCACAGGACACTCAAATCTTCAGCAGTCAGCAGGTTATTGAGTGGATGATCATCCAGCTGGTTCCCTCTCACCACAGCAGGCCATGTCCTTTTAGGCCACTTGAGTGGTTATTTGATTATGTGGGCTTACTAATTGATTCACCAGCTGATTTTTTTTTTTTCTTGCCAGAACATTTCCCCCAATGTGCTGGAGGAGTCTGCTGTGTCTGATGACATCCTGTCCCCGGACGAGGACGGCGTGTGCTCGGGGCGCTACTTCACAGAGAGCGGCCTGGTGGGATTGCTCGAACAGGCTGCAGAGCTTTTCAGCAATGTAAGGCAATGAATCACCACTAATAAATGAAACATTTCATTATTCCATGTTCAAAGAAAAACTTTTCCAGCTTTTAAAAATCAAGGTAATACTTTATTAAAAGTCTTAGTCATTTTGAAAGCTCAGAAACACATAGGCCTTGCTAAGGATATCTGGAACGCCTTAAAATATATTATATTTCCTAAACATAACATCATCTTAAACTTGAAATTTAAAACTGAAAAAAGGTGGTTAACCTACAATTTAAAGACATATATCAGAAAATAGTCAAGTTAATGCATGATATATAAGCAAGGTGAGTTTTAAACAAAATAAGTTAATTGTAGTTCATTTTAACCTTTTATTGGTGATTTGGCATTTTTTTACTGCGTTATAGAAAAAATAACAGATTTTCTTTCCTGATCATGATCATTCCTTTTATCTATTTGCTAATTTGCTGCTTGGGGATCCACATATATCTTATCACCATTGGCATTGAGAGGGGCAGTAATGGAGGTAAAAAAAAAAAAAGATAATTGATAGTATTGCAGAGCAGCAGCTTATAGTGTTTTAAGGTTCTATAGTCTCCATAATTAACACCTAAGGGTTGTTTGTGAGTTAAGGAAGGAAGAAGGGAAGGAAGCCTTTTTCTGTCCTATTGCCACACACATAGATATATTTATTTAGAGTTTATTTAGTTGCACTTTTCTTTGACTTGAACATTAACTGGACTTGTTTGGAGGTTCTGAAATAATTATGCAACCAAATCCACTTCGTTATGAATCACTATCCCTCCCACATCATTCAAAAGCATAGCTATCCATGGGTGCTTGCACTGCATGCTCTAAAATTGCACAACCCAAGCAGAGTGGTTTACCTTTCGCAGTATTCATCTGAGCAATAAATAAGACCATTTAGTGTTTTATGTGCATACAACTATTTAACAGCTTTAAATACAATCAACATTTTTCTGCAGCTTCCTTAGCATTTTATCATCTCCATTAGATTATAATAAGCAACACATTTGCCAGATCAGATGGACTCTGGAAGCTTTTTTGGTGCATCTGCTCTCACTGGGCCTCGTGTTCTCCTGCTGCTCCTGCAGCTGTCTTTGCCTAGTGTTATATCAATGCAACACATTTGTATTACCCCTTATGGTGATTCTGTTTGTGGGTTTGTAAATTCCTCTTGTGGTGGATCGTTGCATCAACTCCACCATTTCACATTGGGACGCTTTAGTTGATGGTGAGGTATGAAGGATGGGGTTGATATTAGAGCAAAAGGATGGTCTGAAAGAGCAAGATTCTTAGCACCAAAGTTTAAGCATATGGTTAAAAGCGACATTTTTCCATTGTTAAGTATGATAAAGGACTGTGATCCTGAAGGTCTGGTTCTCATCTAAAGGCTCTGAAAAACTAGTATGTTTTGAATAAAAATATATAGTGCCCTACTTGTAGACTGTAATAGAGCCTCATAGGATCATTTTAGAGGATATTCATGCAAAATCTTCACCCAAACTTAACACAAAATTATTTAAATTATTTAAACGACAAACCTGAAGTGATGGTGCTTAGAAGAACCTCTATCTGAAAGCTGCAATCATGTGAAATATTATTGGAGAAGATTGAATACTGTCCTGTTATACAAAGTATTGACAGGAAAAGTGCCGATAAGAGATTCTTAGCGTGTCATTTTTTCCTCCTACACTGTGTAAATGTCCTCAAATTAAAGGTTGGATTCTCTGAAGCTTTTAGGGGAGATTATGTTTCTGCAAATAAAGATGAACTAATTTAAAGTCTCTCTAGATGGCTTTAAGTAGTCCTGACACATTTGTGCACAACTGTATGTTTTCTGTAGATTTATAGTTGATGTTTATGCTGTAATCTGCATTTTTCATTGTCATCATCATTAGGGTGGTCTGTATGAGGCAGTGAATGAAGTCTACAAGATCATCATACCAATCTTAGAGGCTCGCAGAGATTTCAGAAAACTGGCTTCCACACATGACAAGCTTCACAGAGCTTTTGATAATATTATCCAGAAGGTAAAGACATTATAAAACTCGAAATTAATGTTTTCATTAACTTTAAATGTACATTTGGAGGGGAAAAGATTTTATCAGACTGAAAAGCTCTTAAAGGCAATCTTAATTTAAAAAGATTTTCACATGATGGAGAAACCATGGCACACATGTCGTAGTGATTATAATCTGATTTAAAGTCTTCTTGTTTCCCTTCAGGGCCATAAGAGGATGTTTGGCACCTATTTCCGTGTGGGCTTTTACGGGGCCAAGTTCGGAGACCTGGATGAACGGGAATTTATTTACAAGGAGCCTGGCATCACACATCTGCCTGAGATATCACACAGGCTGGAGGTACAAGTGACTGAAATGAAAAGGCGAAGATTGTGCCTGACCCGAGTGGTAGAATAGAATCCCTTAAAATCCAGACTAAACTAAACAAATTGCTTAAAATTATCCATCTGGTTTTTGTGAGCATTTTAGGAGCATGAAAAAATCATTTACATGCATGTGAGGCAAATTAAGTCCATATAATTAATGTCAGCATTTATTTAACGGAGAAAAAGCTGTGTCATCTTAAAAACACATCAGCAAGATCAAGTTGAGACAGTCAGTATTTAGTAAACATTACTTTAGAATGATGAAATTGTATTTTTCTTTCCAGAACTTCTATAGCCAATGTTTTGGAGATGATACATTGGTGATGATTAAGGACTCTACACCTGTGGACAGAAAACAGCTTAATCCCACTAAGGTAGGTCCCTGTAGGGGAAAATGAGTGACGGCGAATATGTTGATGAATCAGCAACATTTAGTGTACAAATACACCAGAAACTGTTTTAAAATGTACTAAACTTGACCTGTATAAAACATTAAATATTTATACTCACTGCAATATCAGTGTGTGCATTTCCCAGTTACCAAAGACTCTTTAAATGTAGTATTTGTTAGGAAGATTCATAGCATTTAAACTATCGTACATTTACGGCCTTCATAGCAATAATGTATTTGGCTGAAGAAACTCCTGTTTGCCCTTAATGCCAACATGTGATGTCTGCATGTAGTGGACGAGACGCAAATGCATGTGGTGAATATAATAATGCAGAAAGAGGAAGACAAATGTTTGTACATATTTAAAATCATCATTGCAGTTTCAGCTTTTGGATTCATAATAGCATACGTTTCTGATTAGGGCTGGGTATTTTCGTCGAAGTCCTGAATCGATCCGATTTTGATTCATACATCATATTCTAAATCGATTAATTTCGATTCGATCTGTTTTACAACAATGAGAGTGGTTCAGCTGTGTTTCCAAATACTCATGTGTTTTATTTTTTTTCTTGTCATATTAAACGCAAAGTGCAAACTTGTAAATCGGACAGTTTAAACGTGAGATGTGAACAAAACTGTCTCAAAAGTGCAAACTTGTTTGTGAAAAGCGTTGTCACAGAATGTGAAAGTCCCGTGCGTCACTATAAAACTAATCGATCTCATTCCCTAGACATCGATTTTGCAAAAATGCAAAGGAATCGATTCAAAATCGATAAAATCGATTATTTTATCCAGCCCTATTCCTGATATTTTGACCCTTAAACCGGGTAGCTTTAAGGGCCCATATTAGCCTAATACATGTTTTAGGTTTTAATTTTTAGGTCATATTTTGGATCCAGTTTTCTAAAGAGCAACAGATATTCTGTCAAACATGTGAAGCCGTGTTGTGTAATTCTGATAACATTTCTGACTAGACTTAAAAAAAGGAATCAAGTTTTGCAGACCAGAAAGTGCTTTGTTTTTTGCCATGATATTAACTCTGGATTCTAATATAAATTGTTGATCATTTAACCTCTTTGGGGACGAGAATGATTAAAAACAATCTGTAAGGAGAAACACAGATTCATTAATTGATGAGGATTTTTAAAGTCTACTACACCGTTTTGTTACAATGCTCCTGAGAACATGCTGTTATTGTTTAAATAAAAAAAATAAATAAAAAAAAATCCACATTTGTGGCTCCAATACTTGACATCTGTGGTTTCACCATCTGTTTTCAGAACCTCCAGACTGAAATATATAAACGCTCAGAAGTTAAAGGCCTTCTGAAAGCATGCCAATCAGATTACTACTGGTTTTCAACAAAGTTGTGGAATTAAGTGCAAAAGTTTCTAAACAAACTGAGAGGCTGCATAGTCTGAAAAAGAAAGGAATTGAAGTCATAGATAATTATATAAAAATATATTGCACATCATAAAAAAAAAAAAAAACTGTAGTTTTTTTTTCATACAAAGAAAATCTTCTACCAAAAGTAGATTGAATTCATCCACATATGGATAACTAGACAGTAATGAAGTAGAAAACAACATTTTCAGGTGGTCAGAATGCAGAATAACTCCAGGAAAGCTTTGATGACTGTTAAATTATTAAATAAACTAAAATTCTTAAACTCACTGTTCTGGTTTGTGTCATTCCTCCCCAGGCATATATCCAGATCACTTATGTGGAGCCCTATTTTGATGACTATGAGATGAAAGACCGTCTAACTAACTTTGAGAAGAACTTCAACTTGAGGCGTTTTATGTACACCACACCCTTCACAAAGAGCGGACGGCCTCGAGGCGAGCTCAACGAGCAGTACAAGAGGAAGACCATCCTTACCACCATGCACGCCTTTCCCTATGTCAAGACGCGCATCAATGTTATCCAGAAAGAGGAGGTCAGTTCCAAAAAGTGTTAGACCTTTTTTAAAAAAAAACTGGTTCTTGAACAGAAAGCATGTGCCAAAAGAAGACTGTAATGGTACAATTAAAATGTGGCTAAAGCTGTCTTTATAGCATAATAACAAAAAAAGTTTGGTTTTCCCTAAAACCATTTGATTGGTTGAGCACATTTAGCAGCCAAATGTGTTCTCCTTTGCTGCAGTAAACATAAAAAAATACAGCACTTTATCATTACAAAATATATGTACGGTATGTTGCAAAATGTAGGCTTGTTTTTAAGCTGTGACTGTTTGGAAGGTCTCATAATGGAGACCATCCTATGCATGATTGACACAGCAGTAGGGCTGTACAGTCATACCTCTATTTTCCTCCCAGTTCGACCTTACTCCTATAGAGGTGGCTATAGAAGACATGCAGAAGAAGACTAGGGAGCTCGCGGTCGCCACACACCGGGAGCAACCTGATGCTAAGATGCTACAGATGGTGCTACAAGGCTCGGTTGGAGCCACTGTTAACCAGGTAAGCAAGGTTTTAGATTAGCTCAGCATCTCTGTAAAAACAGAGGTCCCAGCTGTAATCAAAGCACGATGCACGTTAAATATTTAGTTTTATCTTCTATTAAAAATAGGTAAGTGCTGTGTAAATCATCAGATCTGTGTTTATATCAGATCTGTATCAAGGCTTCTTAGATGACTCTTGTTCTGTTTTATCATACAGAGAGAATCTAGCAAGCTAAATCACTTTTGTGTCTTTTATTATATTTCCAATTTCCATTTTACTTCCAAATGTTCAGGAGGGGCACAGGACAGTTTTTATGCATCAAAGCCTTCGCCCTATCTATAGCCGTAATCCTTTCATTGCTTCCTGTTGATTCGGTTAAAACGTCAATCCATGGACCTTTTCTCCTTTCATGTCTGCTGCATGGCATGTTGAACCGGAGGTCCCTTTGATCTGATAGCTTCCAGGTTCTGCCAGCATGGCCCATGTTGGAGTAAGACAAAGCAAGCTTTAGTGTCTCTGTTTCTCTTCTCCTCTTTATGTTTTATCTTCCAGCGTCTTAATGTGACAGGTTCTCTCGCACTGACTTGACGGTTGTATACATAATGCTAATGCTCAGCAGCTTGGTAAACAAATAACTCCTGACTGTAATCAGTACAGGAAGCTGGGTTTCTGTTTGTGTGTGGGTCTGCAGCTCAGAACCGGTACTGAGGCCCAGGTCCAATGCATTTATGATGCTAATCAGAGTGCTCTAACTGTGCCTGTCGTCATGATGTGGACTTGGTGGGAGTGTGCTGTGGTTTTATGATGAATATAAGTTAGGATAACAAGATTTTCTGCTGGGGAAATGGCAGCCAAATGGTGGCAGTACGCAGTCTTGCCGAGGATTTTAGCCTTCAGTACGCAAATCATGTCTCCTTCTCTGATCTGATCTCTTCCTCATGCTTTGGTTTAGTGCGTTGTTTCCTAGATTCATTAGACATTAAGATCATTTCCCTCCCATTTATAAACGAGAACCATTCTCAACCCCTCTTTTGTTCATTTGCTCCCAAGCACTTCCTCTCATTCCTTCCTCTCTTGTGTTTTCTTTTCTCTTTCTTCCTCCCTCTCTAACGCTGGCCCTTTGTGTTTGTTCCTCTCCTCCTCTGTCTCCCTCTCCACCCATGCTGCAGGGCCCGCTGGAGGTGGCCCAGGTCTTCCTGAATGAGATCCCAGCGGACCCCAAGCTCTTCCGTCACCACAATAAACTTCGCCTGTGTTTCAAAGAGTTTATAATGAGGTAAGAAACGTGTAAATGATCACCCCATCATGATATACACTACAATAGATTAATGTGAAAAATGAGATAAAGTAAGTAATAATATTATGTTATTACTGAAGAAATTATATTTTAAGAATATGGGTTAAAAATGTAACCTGACCAGACCAAAATTTTAATCCATAAAGACTTTCCATCCTGTTATAAAGACATGGGGGGTACTAGAAACTCACAGTAGAACGTTTAAAACATTTTACTTTTAATTTGAAGGGTTTTACCATTTGGCCATGTTTGTTTTTCTACACACTTATGATGCGTCTTTTCCCTCCAAAAGGGTTTTAATTTTTCTGTTATGTTATAATCCAGCTCCAGAGAGGTTTATTTTACATTCTAGGACCGAATCCAAGCAAGTTTAGTACAGAATATGATGCTTTTGATCCTCAATAATAGAAAAAAATGTTTATTTAACTTGTTGTATTCATTCTTCTAGTTAAAGGGCTGAATGTGTTGCATGCTAGACACAATGTCTGCCTTTTGTTGTGCAAATCTATATGCTGAACTGGATAATATAAGACAAACTGCTTAAAATCTCCAAATGGTTTAGAGTTTTAAAACCTGAGTATAATATAAAATACTTTGATTTAGATAATAATTATTTAAATCACAAAGACATGCAGTGGAAAACATGAATATTTGAACAAAATCCTGAGAAAAGAAATGTTAAGTTTCTCTTATAATCCAGAAAAACCTGATAGCCAAATGGAAAAATACTTTTGTTTTTACTGGAAATGTCAAAACTTGCATTACTTCTTTTTAATAACGCCTCCTATAAGCAGGGACTTGTTTTTACCTGTTCTTCTAAGAAACATAATTGTAAAGATTATGTGATTGAAGGGGGTTTATTGATTAATAGGTGGGCCATTCTGTCTCAAGCTTAGTGTTGGAGTTTTATCCACTGGCTGTTTTGCTGCTTTCAACATTAATTTGTTATTTATTATTAAGCTGGATGATTATGCTGGAAACAGGATACAACAAAAATCTTTTTTTTATTTATGCAGCAGAGTTACTTATGCTCCAGGTTTGAACACGATTGCTAAAAAGATGTTGGGCAAATCATTTCCCTCAGAGGCCCCATGATTGGTAAATCAAGTCCACCTGTGCTTTCTGTAATCTCATTGTAAACTCGTTTTTTCTTTAAGTCCTCTTGACTTTGAGTTTTTTGAGGAGAGCATCAGTAATCACCAAAACTAAGACAACAATAGAATCTCAAATGTTTTTATTGTGGAGTCCACAAATCGGGACTTTGGAAGATGCTGAGAGAATAAAACTAGTGTTCAAACAACTTATTTAAAACAATCCCATTTGCAGTTTGCTACAAGCCATGGAAGCAAAACTCCTGATGTGGAAAAGTACTTTTAGAAACACTTTTTCATTACATTAACTAAACCTTGTGAAAGACTTCGAATTGGGTTCAAATCCTTTTCCTTCAAATCATATTGATGTATTCAAATTTGGCCAGTCAAATACCAGAACCTCAGTTAGAAGGAAAGTTTTACAGGACTTAAAGATACATGCTCTTCATTCGATCTGCCTGAGCTTAGGCTGAATTTAGGAACAAATTGAATCCCTAGATGTATAAACCCTGCAGAGACGTATATCTAGACTATTTTACTCATGAAGACTAAACATAATTTACAAATAAGGTTCCACAAATTATCCTCTCAGGTAGGAGCTGAATATTTCTACACATAATGCTTCTTAAAAATTTGGAAAATCATCCACTTTAGGGTTATTCAGTACTTATTGTTGTGCTATCACATAAAAAAACAATACATTACACAGAATTTAGTGGTGATTTACTGTAAAAGACTATCCTTACTTTTTATCTACAGGGGGAAAAAAATACTAAACATCTTGAACATTCATTGAATGAAGCGTTATTTAAAGAGTCAGTCAAACATCAGCAGATGTTTTGTAAATCTACAATCATTATCCCTTCTTCCCCTGCATATTTTCCTGAGCACGCTTGTGCAACTCCAGAGTTTCCATATTACCTTCATTAGAAGCAAGGAGATAAACTTAGCCATGTGTTTGTAATCAGCGCCTTCTCTCTGTTTTCTACAGAGCTCTCTCTGTATGTTGGACATGTCGTGATTGAGCGCTGTGGGGAGAAACCTCACTGGCTTTCTGCTCCAGATCCTTTTAGTGCTTCCCCTTATAACAAGGCTTTGTCCTTTTTTCTAGCACATGAGGGAGGCAAGAGTTTTTTATTTGTTGGTTAGTTGTTTTTCCTCTCCTCTGTTTAACTTTGCTCTGGGTCATGCACAGTCTGCCTCACATTTCAGCAGGAGGACTTGGAGGGAATCCAATCAACATATGGAAATTCCCGAGAGTCTAATAAACTGGAAACCCATTTAGAGATCAAGTGTGGAAAGGACTTAGATTTATGTCAAGTAGTCACAGGACATTGTTAGCGTGGAACACTGCAGTTATTTCTGAGGGTCTGAGGGGGAGAGAGGGGATTATGAATAGGTCGGGCGCTCAGGGATTTCTGCTGGAGCTCCTCTTAGCTTTAGAAATATTGTGTATTAGGAAAAAAAGTAGCAAATTAAATTATTTTTCATATCGTACAGTGAAACCAAATTTGTTTTAAACAGCTGCCTCACATCGCTTTGGCCTCTTTTCCCTAGGTGTGGTGAGGCTGTTGAAAAGAATAAGCACTTAATCGCGTCAGACCAGAAGGAGTACCAGCAGGAGCTGAAGAAGAACTACAACCGCCTGAGAGAAAACCTGAGGCCCATGCTGGAAAGAAAGATTCCTGAGCTTTACAAACCCATCGTCAGGCCCCGGCTGGAGAACAGGTACATTGAACGGGCCATTTTTTATTTGTGATAAAGGAGAAAGTACTCCAGTAGAATCTACTAAGCTTTTTTCTGTTTTTTTTTTTTATTTATTTCTAAATTGGAAGCAAACTGAACTGAGTGAAATACTTTTAATCTATCCGTATTAATGACCTAAATAGAGTCCAATTATATCTAGCAACATACAAATGGCTCTCTTATTGGTATGAATGTCTAAATAAATTAATTCGAGTTTATATAGAGGGATATAGAAACGCTTTATTCATTGTATCAGCGCTGATGACTTGGATTTCTTAAATGTTACTGAGGTTATTCGGTACACAGTGCTAAAAATTTTACATATCTAGTATGCAGGACCTTTTAATTAGTGATTAATGGCATCATATTTGAAGGGTCCATTAATAAAACATAACTAAGGCCCTTTTCTCTAAAACAGGACAAGAAAGATTAGCCTATCAGGTATTCATGAATATAGAAAGGATCATAAGAAAGAAGCACTTCCCCTAAACCTGCACATATCTACTGGTATATATCAGAAATAATTGAAAAGTAAATAAACTGGAACTACCAAGACCCTTTGGAACCTTGTTGGACATTTTTCATGAAGTCTTCAAATATTAAGATATTTTAAAACAGCACTAAGTAGCTTTTCAACCTTCATAAAAGATTTTCATAACTTTTGTAATTATACGTTGACTTACAGCTAGTTGAGTGACATCTCTCTCATGGCCTGAGGGGGGTCTGTATCGCTTTCACCTGCACAAATTATTTTTATGCAGGTTATTTTTTTTTTATTAACTTTGAGGAGGTGGGCAGTAACCTTGCCACACAAAACAACTACAAATATAGACTGCTTTACAGACTGCATCCCCCTTTCCCTATTCGTTATTCAGACAGAAGTTGATGCAACTAAATTTCCCTGAGAGACTGTGTTCATCCAAATTGTGCAGGGTTGATATTCAGGCGATGCCGAAGCTTCCTGCTGGGATCTTTACTTGTATTTACTTTGAAATTATCCAGCAAAACATATTTATCCATCTCAAGGCTCTAAATCAGTCGCTGAAGAGCCAAAAGAGGAGGGGGGAGGGTAAAGTAATATGGTTCAAAATAATATGGTTTCACCACAGTTAGATTCATCGCCTCATCGCTATTCATCTTTCACTCAGCTACTGGAGACAGAATTGTAGTTCAATCCAACTGCAAGCAACTGGGAGATCGGGATTTTTCCTGCTTGTCATGTGAAATGCGGTCTTCCTTCAGGTTAAGCAATACAACTTCTGTCTACTGGGGGAGCCAAAATAGACCAAAACTGATGGTTCTTTAGAACTGCTTAAAAAAATAAGTAAGCCTATGGCAGAAACCTGAAAAAAAATGTCATATTGATAGTGATCTTTCTGCGGGATAATGTGTCAAAATATGCCGGCAAAGAATCAAAGCAGTGGTTTGCCAAAAAACAAAACATAAAAAACAAAGAAATAACAATAACCTTCATCTATGGGCATCTCACTCCAAAGACACACACCATATGAAAACTTGTGTGGTGAGCTTAAGAGAAGAGATCATAGGAGTTTATCTTTTAAAGGGAGTATACAAAGAGAATTAGTCCACAATCAACCTCTCTGGAAGCTCCAGCATTGGGAGATGTTATGTAAGAGGAAAAGGTTTAGTGCCGTCTTATTTTGCTAATGGGTGTTGAATGATGAATAGACGTCGATAAGTAGATCTAGTCATTTTGGTGGAAGAAATTATATCTGAACATGATCTCTTTATTCCCAAGTGATAAATTGTGCTGCTGTAATTAAATGCAAGAAAATATGACCTATGCTCTTGATGCTATCAATACCAGCTTTGTCTCATGTAGTTTTAAAAATTTACTGCAACCTAATTGGTGTTTCACAGTTAACGATCATTAGTTTAGCAGATTATTTCCTGAGCTGCATATTTTTATGATTATTTATAATGAGGATGAGTACTAACTTTACCTTTGGCTATATTTAGAACTTGTATTTGAAAAATTATAAAAGCAATTCTATAAAGAAAACAAATGTCAAAATATCCTGTCTATTCATTTATATAGCACATAATCGTAACTGAATTATTTTGGCTTTACTTTGTGTTCTTCTTTTTAACGTTCTTCTTGTTATTTTGTCATTTACCACATCTTTTCCGTCACATTTTTCAGGGATTCCTTCAAACGGCTCAGTTTCCGTAGAGCTCCTGAGGAAAACTCTTGAGGTACCTCAGCTCATGGAAGAAGGCTGCAGAAAGAATCGGGGAGTTTTGATGCAGCTGAAAACGTCTAAATGGGACGTTAAGCTGAAAAGAGAGGCTGGCGACACCGTGGTAGAATATTAGATGCTGGAGGGGTGTCGAGGGCAGAAGGCTTACCTTTTTTTTTTTTTTTTTTTTAAATTCAGCATTGTGCATACATGCTTTCTACACGACCACCTCTGTAATGTTATGTTTGTTTGTATCAGAACAGAGCCCAGAAGAAAAAGGGAAAAGCTACAGTGTGGCTATTTAAAATGTTTCTCTGTAAAATTGAGCCCTGATTATGCTGCAAAGTTTTCCTCCCAGTCAGCAAAGCAGCTGTCTTACCAAGCCAGAGTCTTCATACTATATTCATCATTCTGATTATTCTTGCATCCTGTATGTGCCTGAATGAACAAGCTGATTTACATAAGGTTTATTATAAGAGACAGTTGAAGATCAACTGTTGAGCTTGGTACTGAAAAGCCTCAGAGGCTCTATGCATGACACGTGATAGTTTGAGCAGCAATTATTTAAACAGGTTGTGCACTGGAGAAAATGTACAGATTCCTTTGTTAGCTTGAAGTTTTGTATGCAGAAAAGCGAAGGAGAAGGAAGCCCTCTCTGAGGGTCTAAATCACCATTTGAGGATGCATACTTTTTCTGTATATAGTAAAGTTGATGAGGATATAACAAAGTATTTTGCATATTGTTTTATATAAATTTTACTTTTTGTATATATACCAGTTCCTATAAAATGTACGGTGCCAAATTTGTAGTATTTCCCTGAGGAACTTAAGAGCACACGTTATGTTCACCTTTTTTTTTTTTTTTTTCCAAAATATGATGTTGAAAAATATTTGCATTCATGCTTTTAAACGTTTTTGGTCATCTAAATTTGATTTAAATAAAACATATTAATGACAGCTCATACTGTTATCTTTTATGTTTCAGGTCACACTGTATTTTGGTCATGTAAATCTGCTTATTTTTCATGAATAGAAATACATTTTAAATAGATCAATAGTACTCATGTGAATATTTGCCTTTGTATTTATTAGCTGTTGAGTATTTTGATTAATAGTTTTGTAAAACAAAATGAGACAACTTGCTGTATTAACTAGGGGATTAACTAAAATGTATTTCTATTTTTTAAATTAATCTGAAAATGACTGCTGTAAGATGCATCTGTGGCATGGAACTACTGTACACGGGTGCTAAGGGGTTGGGGTGGGGGGTTATACCACTTATGTTTAACTAAATGAGATTTTTTTTGTAAGCATTTGTTAGGCAAAGTACTGTTGCTGGAAGTTAATAAACTTTACTAAATACACAATGTTACAACTGTTTGTCTTTAGCTTGCTTTCTTTGTTATAGAACACTATTACGTTGCCGTTGGGGTAAAAGCACCCATTGAACTAAAGTCTTGCACTAAAATGTAAACTTGACCAAATATATTTGTATGATGGTGCGGAAGCAGTGAGTATGAATTTCAAAAAGTCAAAAGGCAATGTTTTAATAAATTATGTATTTTATTTTCAGACAACTAAAACGGGAAGGGGATTAGTTGATTGTTAATCTGTCAGCATTGGTGCGAATTTATTGCAAGAAGTGGGAGTTTATATCTGCTAATGAGGTGGGTCAATTTGCAATTTGCAAAGTGCAATTTTCCAATTGGGGAAAAAGATTTATCTTTAATGTGTATGTGCACAAATGTGGGTTATTCAGTGCTATATGCATGTCATGCAAAACACAAACCATTATAATTGCTATAATAAGCAGTTTTGTATTTAGGGTAGCATTCTTGTTGTATTTCTGATCAGAAACTTGGAGAACACAATATCTAGGTACAAAGAGGATGAAGCATATGTTTAGGCTTACTTATGAAATCAAACATAGCACCGATCACTGTTAATGAAACTGTAAAGTCCAGGTGACAAAAGCTGTGGATTTATTTACTGGTTAAAAAAACAATTTACCAGAGGAACTAAAAAAAAAAAAGCAACAATACCTGTACTTGATTTTCAAAATCACTGCTTTCATAATCAAATTTAATATTAGCAAATATAAAAATGTAATTATTAAATTTCCTTACTTTAGTTTTTACTGTATTGTGATAACTATCATTCATTTTGGAACATTGCATTTTGAGGGGACGTTTTGATGAGAGTAATACATGAATTAAAAAGTAAATTGTAAAGTGTGAGCAAAAAGCTGTCACTGTAAATAAAAAATGCCCAATTAAAATGGAAAGATAAATGAAAATTAAAAATCAATTACTTTTAGAGCAGCCTATACATTTTGGAGTAGTAGTCCTATTTTGAAAGCCATTTAATTCTAATCAGATTTGAGCTCATTTGAGGATAAATTCAGTTACCAAATCAAAGACCGAAATGATTTTCATATGAAGTACAAAAACGGGACAAATGAAATACATTTTTTAACTAATATAGGCTAGATCAGTGGTTTTACTCATATGAACTGACTACACGGCTGGATTTGAAGCGCAGAACTACAATATGCTGCTGTCCCGTGATGATGACGACATCACTGCTCGACTTCAACTCGGTAGTGGAATTCTAAACACAAAAGCGGGTGTTTGTGTTTCTCAGCGGTATGTTAGAAGCTGTTTGTAAATAATTCGCTGTTAATAGAGAAGAAGCGGACGCAGATCTCTGGTTCTGTGCATATAAATGATAGAGAGCCGGTTTGTGATATGAAATTAGCTTTTTGCAGAAGGCAAGCTCAGTGTTTAACCGCTTTAAACACAAAGTGACAAACGCAACTGTTATTTCAGGGTTAATGCATTAAATCGTTCCCGTGTTTGTTGTTTATTACAAACAAAGATGACACCGTTCTTTTGAAGCGTTTCATTTGGTGATATTTCTAACCATCTTAATGCTGTGTTTTTTTTTTTTTTTGGGATCATATGGTTGCTCTGTATTTATATATTTCAATGAGCTATGTCCAACTTGTCTTTTACTGATGAAAAAGTGTATATCCTCTGCAGGATGCGACTACAGCGATGTTTCAAGATGGGAATGTTGTGTTCAAAGTAATTTGGAGGTGTTTAGTTTTCGTTTTTTGTGTTTTAAAACACTTTATTTTGACCCACACAAAACACCTGCTTCAGTATGTCTGCTGTGTACGGAAGAGGAAAAAAAGTAATTTCTAAATTTTATTTCAGTATGATATGAGAAAATGTCTTAAATCTGATTTTAATCTCAAAATTCTAACTTTAATCTCGGAATTCTGACTTTTTCATAGAATTCTGACATTTTTTTCAGAATTCTGACTTTAATCTCAGAATTCTGACATTTTTCCTCAGAATTCTGACTTTTTTCTCATTAATGATGTCAGCATATGTTCAAGTTACTTGGGTGGTAACTTGAACATATTACAATTACTGCAATACTAGAGTACAGATATATTTGGTAAAAAGCCTACTGAAGTACTAAGTAATAATGTATTTAAAATATATTATTAATAAGACAAAACTTAAAGTTTTGTGAAAATTCTTGAATTTGTATAGGCTTAAAATAGAATAATTATTAAAAATAGCAGGCAGAGGAAACACTACTTGAAGTAAATGTTTTAAATTTCAACTTAAAGCTTTTGAAGAAAGTTCTTACAGTAGGTAATGTATGCATGTTGGAACAGAGTGAAGTTCTTCCAAATATCTAGATATTTTATGTTCACTGCACCTCTTAACGGCTTAACACTGTTGACAAGAACTATATACCCACAACACTTTAACATTAACAGGGCTGGTGAAATGGCTTACAAATAAAATTGTTGATTTTTTTTTCATAACAAATCCAATTAATCTATGTCTTTGTCCGTTTCATGATTTAAAAAAAAAAGACAAAAATCACTTGAAAAGCTAGCTTTTACTTCAACCATCCCTGCTGAGCGTGCCCTAAATCAAAGTGCAATTAAATCCAAACCGTGAAACACACTAGCAAAAAAGGCAGGGTGTTCCTGATATTATTGTCACATTGACTATACAAAGAGCTGTGCACTACAGCCATTCAACAATAAACTTGAAAAATACTTTATAAATCCCATATGAGAAATAAAATGTTTTTTTTTTTTTATCAAACATATCTGTAGGCAACTTTTGGTCAAATGTCTTGGGGCCAACAACGTTTACCAGGAGGAAGGTGGGATTGAACCAGAAACAGTTTCTCTTCTCATTGAGCCAAACTTCCAGATAGAAGTGTTGATAAAAATTTCCAATATAACAGAAAAACAAAGATCATATCTATTATATCTCATATCTTTGAGCGTCTATGTCTCTAGCTCCACAAACCTGAATCGGATGGCTCAATTGCCCCTACACAGCTCTCTACTACTTCAGTCTTCTGTGTTGTAGCAGGGATTTATCTTGAAGTCCCACAACAGTGACTCTATAATATTGCAGTTTGTGACCACTGGATAACATCAAGACCAGATTCCTTAGTGCAGGTGTGCCCAACAGCCGTAGGCCCTATCTATCCTTCAACCATAGAGTTCTATCATGTGGATGCAGCTCTCCAGGACTGGGCTGAGCCATTACTGCCTTAGCCTTATTCAGATTTTTACTATACTGAATGCAACAAAGGTTGTAATAAAGCATAATATGTCCTTGTAAATTTATCCTCTATGTTTTTATATAATTTTTTTTTTAGCTTCTCTTCTTCGCCCCACTCTAACATGGAGCCAGATGGGGACTATAACCCGGACACAGATGACCTTCCACTCCGAGCCAATACTAACCACATACTTGTCAGACACTATGTCTTGGATCTGACTGTTTGTTTGGACAAGAAAATCATCAGTGGTAGCATTGTTCTGTTCCTTGAGCCTTGCTCTGCTGAAGGGACCAAAACTGAGGAAAATGTTAGACATGAAGCTGGAAAGAGTGCAAGGCAGGAACCGAAAAAGGACGGTACGGTGTTTGAAAGTCACATTCAGGATCCATGTTTATTTCAGGCCGCCAATGCAGAAGAGTTCACCTTAGTGCTGGACTGCTGTGACCTTGACGTGTCAAAGGTGGAAGAGGTGGACACTGATTCTGTGTCAGCACCATTGGGCTTCCCCTCGAAGGTTGCATCTGAAGAGATTTCTGTGGGTTCACAAGCAGATTTTATCCAACACCTTTTCTCTATGCCCTCTTCCCAATGGAGGGAGAGGCATCAGCTTTTTTTGTTGTGCAGCCGCAGCCCTGGTACCCAGAATGGCGGCTTAGTTAATTTTCAGACAGACCGTTGGAGTTTGCAGGTGAGAAAGTCTGGAGTCACGTCTGCACAGGGTTTCCCAAGGATCATTAGAATCTACTATGAGACAAGACCATTAGGGGGCTCTGTGAGATGGACCAAGGACCAGGATAACAGGTTTGGACCCACTCTCATATGTCTTAAACCTGGCATTATGCATCACACAAGCTTTGCTTTCTGTTGCTCACATCCTAACAAACTTCAGGAAGTTATATTACTGATTCATTAATTCACAAAAAGACACACCGGAAGCAGTTTATGCTCTAAATAGGGAGGGGCTTTCATTTTAAATCTTTATTTTTGCATTTCATTGCACTCAAAGGAGGGTTGTTTATAGTTTACTTTTTTTTTTACCATTCTAGGGAGTGTGTTTACACCGCTGGTTCTCCTATCAACAACCGAGCCCTCTTCCCCTGCCAAGAGCCGCCTGTTGCCATGTCAACATGGCAGGCCAGGGTACGAGCCCCCAGTGACTGCGTGGTTTTGATGAGTGGGGAGGAGCAGGCTGTTCCAGCTAAGGATGGGGACACTGGTAAGCTTTGACACCAAAGTAGAGCCATGTTGCTTTTAACAATCTGAAACTTAGCTGATATCTTGGGTGAGACATGATACTCATGCATTCATAACCCTGAACATGTCTGGCCTTCAAAAAACTACAACTGCAAACTTTAGTGTATTTTCAGGGGATCGAGTTTCATATAGAAAGTGCGTCCAAATTGTGAAGAGAAAGAAAAATGATTTGAAAGGATGTGTCTTGTAAACAGAGTCATTATGTATGTAATTCAATCCCAGCAAAAATACAGCTATTTAGGGAAAGCTTCAGAGGTATGTTAGAAAGTAGATGCCGATGTCCACTGCTCAGGTAGCAGAACTCCTCCCAGCTCTTAGTTGTGCATGTCAAACCTTTGGTATTTGTGAAAGAATGGCAAGAAAACATGCCATTTTTGAAAGAAAGCCATGAGAAGTTTCCTTCAAATTTTGTAATAAACCATATGAGACTAGAAAAGCACTCCTGCGCAGACCTCCACCAAGCAGCAAACTCTGCCTCAAATTGCCACTTAAACCTATAGTTAAAACATGCACATGATCTGGATCATTACCAAATTTAAATGAATTGTTCCTTGGCATGAGGGACACCTCTGATGTAATTATAGTCCGTCCATAACTTTTCAAGTTATCCTTAACACACACAAACTCTAAGGAAAAAAATAACCTCCTTGGTGGAGGTAAACAAGTTTGCAGGCTAGGTGAGACCAAAGTGGAGCCTAATGTTGTTTGAAGGAAGCAATTGATGTTGAGAGAGAAAAAACAACTTTAAACAAATTGGGTGGTCTCAGGTTCCAGCTCTCAAAAACCTACAATACATCTCATCATCTCAACCCCCATCACCATACAGGGAACATAAACATCTCGCCTGGTCAGCCAGACCAACAACGACCCTAACGGCTCCCTTTTCAGAGGCATGGTCCAGTATCAGGTCTTGCAGGCCAACAACGACCTCAACGACTCCCAATTACTAAGGGGTGGACCTGTTTTTTTCAGTTCAATT
>NW_015150479.1:762650-767312 GCF_000732505.1 Cyprinodon variegatus | reverse complement strand
CCCGGGACGCCCGGGACAGGACGTGAAATACGGATATGTCCCGGTAAATACGGACGTTTGGTCACCCTACAATATATAATCGCTTGCCAAAGGAACAAGGGGATAGTTTTAATCAAAGCAAATTTGTTTTAGTTAAATTCCCAACTGAAGTGCTGTCCTAACTCAAATGTAGAATCTGTGGAAAGGGTAGGTACTTGATATTGACCAATGATTTCCATCCAATCTGATCCAGCTTCACAGACCATACCATCACGTTGGCTATTGCATTAAAGGGTTAGAATACTTTAGCAGGTCTCTTTATATGCCCATTCCTTTGGAACATGCTGGCTTGTGTTATCTAACTAGTTTCACTAATCTGGGAGATCCTTTCATTTTAATGTTTTATGTCTTTAGGTGAATTTCCAACACTTGCAGGTTTCTTTTGTCTACGGATGGACATTAATGGCCATGCATTCAGTTTTGGGTCATTACTGAAAGTAATGGGTTTTGTTTATTTCCTTACCTTTCCTAAAGGAGTGTCTAGTAAAACAGTAAAGTCACTTGAAGCTTACATTTTTGGTTCAGTGTGAAGTTGCAGCAAAGAACCCTTTGTCTGATACCTCTGAATATTCTGTTTGCATATGTTTTTTTTTTTTTTTTAGCCTTCACAATGGCATTGTGTTAAGAATCATTTCTCCCCGACAAGGAGGAGAGAGCTCTGTGGGTTTAATTACTGAAAAAATAAATTATTGTTTTCTTAGCTCTGACAATATTGGAGATAAGGGACACAATCAAAGTCAATTTTAATGCCAGTTTGATTTTTGTTCTCAAAGAAGTTGATAAAACTATTTTTAAAAGCATAATAACTCACATTTCATTTTACTGGCTGTTTTTTTTTTTTTAAGAAAAGGATATAATAAATCCATCACCACATTACGATCCAAAATTTTAAAGCGGCACGTAATACCCATGACAAAAAAAACATATATTTTTTTAAAAGAGCAGTCCAGTTTTTTAAGTTATAACAAAGCAAACTTTTGGTCCATTTACTCTGAATGCATGTTATTAATTATCGGAATGATTGTAGATGATTGCAAACAGAGTCTAATGAAAGTAATTTATCTAACACTTCTATTACCTAAGGATGTTTCTTAAAATTATAAATTAATTCTTTATTTGCATTTATGTATAAAAAGTTACTTTTTACCCTTTGACATTTTCATTATTTGTACCTACTTTAGATTTCCTTCTCTGGAACTATTATGTGACAATGCCCATGCCTGCATCCACTTTTACTTTGGCTGTGGGACACTGGTGTGAGGTCCCTGCAGAAAGTCCTTCAGCCCCAGAAAAAGAGGTGGAATATGGGGCAGACTGCTGCAGCCCCAATGCTGAACCTGTGTCAGGACTTCCCCAAATAGAGAGGGGCTCTCCACTTCAGCCTGGCAGGTAATTTAATGACTTCACTGACTTCTTTTTTTGTTGTAGGACCTCCTCTACTCAAGACTGCTGTTAACCCAAGTCTGGCCCTTCAACATTTCTTGTTTAAACTTTCCTCTCCCCCAGACCATACGTGACTCAATTGAAGTTAAAGTGATGGATAGTTTTCAGTACATAATTGACTTTTTATGTGAGATTGTTTAAAGCTAGCACTGCAGTTTGTTGCATTTGCTGGCGAGGGGAAATTATCTTTGGAAAGAAACATCTATAGCCATCATAATTTTTAATAGCAGTACAGGAAATAAAGTATAGGTTGGGGCAATAGACGGGCCCAGTTCCTGTTGGGCAGGGTTGGGCCAGTGTTTCCCTCTCTGCTGGCTGGCAGGTCTGCCAGTGGTTTCCAGTAATCCTCCCCCTCTATTCATGGTTTTTCCTTCAGTAAAAATGTAGCCATAGCTCTGTGACTCTCCAGCTACTCTACAAGGGATATCTTTATACTCACTGAATGGCTGGAAGGAAACTTGGCTGTTACTCGGCACTTATGGAAAGTTTCTGAGGACGAGGATGGAGTAAGTGCTGGATATTGGATCAGATTGCACGTCAACACTGAAATATTTTGACATATTTGCGGTTTGACTTTATGACAAGCTGTATAATTTACAGCTTCTTGCAAAAGTATTCATACCCATAAAACTTTCCGCATTTTGTCAATTTACCACCACAAAGCTTAATACATTCTGTTTGGATTTTATCCAACAGACCAACCCAAAATGGTCCATAAGGGCACAGTACAGGTAATTATGAGAAATTGCTGAATATAATCCAGTCCAATCATTTGCCTCCTGAAGTTGTAATAGTTAGTAATAGTTATTTCTGTGTAATTTTAATCTTGGTATCAGTGCTGTTGTCCCATAAAGTGCTAGAGCTTAGGCATGAAGACAAGGGAACATACCAGTCCTATAGTGAGGCTTTGCAGTGGGAAAAACACACTGTGGGAGTGTAAGAGCTTAATTGAGCAGCCCATCAGCCAGGGATGGACTAGCTGCATGGCACAACTACCATGACATGGAAGTCCACCTGAACCAGCAGGCCCCCCAAGGAAAACATTAATCATAGAATCAGCTCTAGAGGACCTGATCCACAACTGATTTGGAAAAATAAGTTGACAAGACTACTGTCAGTCATTGTTCTTCTCAAATAATGCCTATAAGAAAAAAAAAAAAAAAAAAAAAGAAAGTCCAAAGTCTAAGAAGCCTTTATTAAAGTATAAAAAACAAAATCGATACAACTACGCAAGAAATCCTGTTTACAAGGCACCACAACCCATGTAAGTGGCACAGTAAAAATGCAGTAGTAAGGGCCTGTTCGGATAAGACCGGCGTTAAACTTCTTGGCCTTTTTTTACAGCAAGCCATACAGAACGCTCCTGTCAGGGTATCAGAGTTAGAATCATTTTGATGATATCACTGTCCAATTGCAGAGGATTTTTGTAAAGTGAGGACATTTTCCCGGTTATCATGACCCATTTTGCTAACGATTCGATTTAATGCCAAGTCTTGAGTTGAATTAAGGGCTTAGGGTTAGGTATGCACTGGCAATGGTTAGGTTAAGGGTTATTGCAAGAGTTAGGTCATAAAAAGGGTTGAAAATGACTGAAAACAATTAAAGTTAATGGGAGTCTACACATGGTCCTCACTACATATAGTGAGATGAAAATGTGTGTGTGTCGGGAAAAATATGGTGGCAGATGAATTATTCTGTGGGGAAGCTTGTCTTCAATAAGAACAAAGAATCTGGCCTGGGTTGATGAGGAGATTGATGGAGTTAAATATAGGAGAACAATGAAGAGGTCCTGTTCTAGGCTGAAAGAAACTTGAGACTATGGCAGCCACACCAAACATACAACGACAATGTAAGGGTGTAGATCAGGGGTCTGCTCTCTGGAGCTATTGAACCACAGATGGCTCTTTGGACCTCCCACAATGGCTCCTAATACTTTTGGCTTGAGATGGTAAAGGCCCAACCAGCATTTTATACATTTTATATTTTATAAAAAAATATGTCAATTTTGTCCTGATTAAATTGCATTGAATTGAGTGAATTGAAATTGATTAAATTTAAAAGTTTTTTATGTTTTTTCTCTGATGCATTTGCTTCCTTTTCTATTTTGAATAGAAACTCCACACTGTGCCACGGGGGTCTCATCACTTCAGAATTAGTTTACACTACTTACTTTTACTATTTTACTAAAATAAGAAAATAAAGTAAATTATTATAATTTTTAAATTGAAATTTTTTTTATTTTATTTTTTATCTATTCCAGCAGAGGTGAGGCCACCACTGCAGATTCTTTATGCTGTCGTTCTTCTCTTGGGGATGAGGAACTATCTTTGACTGATTATTCAGGGGTGGTGGATGACAGCATCTCTTGTTCCCATGGTGACTACCCTTGTCGGTTTACTGAACGGTCGGCTTGGTCCCAGCGGGTGGTTCCACACCGTGTATTTAGCCCTGTCTGCCTGCTCCAGAAGGCCCAGGTGGGGTTCTGACAACTAGGCTCTGAGACTTAACTAATTAGGCTTTTAAAGATTTGCAACAATTATCGTTAGTTAATGTTTATATCAAACTGCTATTGGTTTTATACTTTCATCTTGTCATTTAAACATTAATTGGAATCTTTGTATTGTAGAATGTACTCATTTCAGTAGAGTTAACTTGCAATAATGTTCTTAAGAAGTCTATGTATATTCTGAAAAAAGAGCTAAGCATAGCAATTAAGTGCTAGATGGATTACTTATGTGTATAAAATGTATTGATTAGTTATTGAATTAGTTTTATTTTATTATTTCTTTTTCTTCTTGTTTTACTTAACCTAATTTTGTATCCTTTGTAGATGGGAGTCCTCAAGCTGCTGCCCCGATGTTTGGCTGCAGCCCATGCTATATTAGGGGTGCATCCGTTTCCCCGCCTTGATGTCCTTATTGTCCCAGCAGGGTTCTCCAGCCTGGGGATGGCCAGGTATTCTTTTTCTGTTTTTGACTGGAGAAAAGGGAAAGCAAAAGTATAACAAGAGCTGTAAAAATGTTGGTATATCTAAGCTTTATTGTATAGCTAGACCTTCAGTTTTTTCAAGTCCGGGATAAGTATGTAAAAAACAAAAAAAAATTCTCTCTGCCTTTTCCTCTCTCTTCTTTCTTTTGTTAGTTTGCTTCTTTCTTAGTTTTTTCTTTCTTTCTTTCTTTC
>NW_015150479.1:747588-762553 GCF_000732505.1 Cyprinodon variegatus | reverse complement strand
GCTTGCTTGCTTGCTTGCTTGCTGGCTTTCTTGCTGGCTTACTTGCCTGCTGGCTTACCTGCTGGCTTGCTTGCATCTTGTTTTTACCGATGTTATATTTTGAATTCATCAGCTATAGAAAGATCTCCCATAAGTTTGTTGAGAAGATTTTCTTTTGCAGTTGACATAAACAATGTAATGCCAAAGCAGATCCTCGTGAGCTTCGAGCATCTGAGGAGTATGACACAGCACTGCTGATGCAGATCGCTATGATCACTCCACTGAAACTATTTATTAATTCCTAAATTAACTTAAAATATTGAAACCTTCTGGCAAAATATGTTGGCTTTTATTATTTCTGGTGCCTTCAGTTTATAACACATACATGAAAAAAGCCAACATCTACTTCCAGTCCCCACGTTGCTGGGGATTCCCAGTAAAAGCGCACCACCAGTATGTGGGGGTCTGTGCTGCTCCGACAGCGAAATAATATTTTAAGGCAGGATCATAATCTTGATTAACTGTCTGCACAGACAATGTTTTGAGGTGGACGTTTTCCACATAATCAGTAGGTAAAAACTGATCACAGCAAACATAGCAAAGCCACTCTGCCATGGAACACAGTAGCAGCAGAGGCATCAGACACAGCTGAACACACTTTACTGGACAGGTTTCAGGAGCATCAAATATGCTCTTAAAGGTTTTAATGAAGTCAACTATTTCTGCCAAGTGGAGGGGTCAGATATCCAGCTGAAATGATTCATTCAAATTTAACCTAATTCGCTTCAGTCAAGAAGGGGTCATACTGTATCATTAAAAGCCCAAATTAATATGAAATCTATGTCACTGAAGAGGGAATAAAAACTTCTAACCTCCAATGTGTCTACACATGAAATTACACACTCTGAAGCCAGGAGGAAATATTTAGATTCCTAAAGGTTCACTAAGTATTCTGATTAGTATAGAGAATAGAAAATCCCTTTATTTTCCCGACAATGGGGAAATTGTAGTGTTAAAGCAGCAAAAGCATTACAGTGAACCCTCATTTATCACGGGGGTTACGTTTCAAAAAGAACCCGCGATAGGCGAAATCCGTGAAGTAGAAACCTTTATTTTTCTAGTTATTATACAATGAAATACTCCATAAAACATTGAAATCAAGGAACAAAAACTTGTTACAGGCCCAAACATTTGTTTAAGAAATAAAAGTACTGTATAAACATTTGTTGTTATTGTTGCTTGTTTTCCTTTTTTTTTCTTATTTACAAATAACGCAAAGAGACTGTTTAGCCAATCAGAAGAAAAATATAAAAAAAAAAATAGAATCCTGTACTGTACAATGTTTTTACTTATAGAAATACTGTGCAGTCACCTGAAGAATAAATAATCAATATACAGTGTGGACATTTTTACAGTAGTGGATATGTGAAAATAGCAGTAACACCAGAGATGTGCAAGAAAAAAAAACAACAACAAACATGACAGCAGCATGTTATTTAAGTGACTAAGACAGAATCTGTGCAAACATCGGCATCAGCATGTAGCAACTTATTGAGGTTGTTGAGAACAGTGGTAGTTATAGAATCTTACAGCTGCTGAGAGGAAGGATTTGTGATGACGCTCCCTGGTACATTTAGGGTGCAGCAGTCTGTCTCTGAAGAAGCTCTCCAGTTCAGCATCTGATTCATGCATGGGGTGGTAGACATTATCGAACAGAGATTTTAATTTAGTTAGGATCCTTTTGTTTCCCACCTCGTGCACTGAGTCCAGAGGTCATCCAATCACAGAGCTGGCTTTCCTGATCAGCTTATTGAGCCACTTTCTCTCAGCTACAGATAAGCCACTGCTCCAACCGACAGCTCCATAGAAGATAGCTGATGCCACAACAGGGTCAGGTAAGAAAGGTCAGTCTGCTCCGACCTTTCTTATATAGAGCCTCAATCCAGTCCAAGCAATTTACTTATAAGAGTCCAATTTCTCAGTGTCCATCCCCTGAATGTTCACCGGTGTCAGTGGGGTGGATCTGCTTCTGTGAAAGTCCACCACTAGCTTCTTGGTTTTCCCTGCATTAATCAGGAGGTGGTTTTCCTGACACCAGTCTACAAAGTTCTGGGTCTACCGTCTGTACTCTGAGTCATCGTCACCTGTGATGAGGCCAACTATCGCAGAATCCTCACAGAACTTCTGGAGGTGGGAGCGTGGGGAGTTTATGGAGAAGTGTGCAGTGTAGAGGGTGAAGAGGAACAGTGCCAGCACTGTTCCCTGTGGGACCCCCGTACTGCAAACCAACCTACCTGAGACACAGCCCTGTGCCCCCACATACTGTGGACAGCAAGTGAGGTAGTCCAATATACAATCTAAGAAACCAAACTTTATATCGTTGTAAAGATCTTTGTGGAAAGAGAAAGAGGCAGAGCTCATTACAGAAAAGGTTTTCAAAACCGAACTACTGAGCCTGCTGAATTTGCCAGCTGTGTTCCTTCAGGATTGTAACTGGGTTACTGATCGTGATATTATAGAAAATTACAATTCTACTAAAAGTTTTAAACCTGATTAATATGGATATAATTTTTTTGTGCTGTATGTTTAAGAACAGAATAACTTCAATGCTAAGGCTTTAATATGTTTTGTTTTTTATTCATTATGCAGATACAAACTAACTTTATCAGACTGGAGTATAATTTGAGCTTGTTGTCAACTAATGAACTTAATCCCAAGTCCAATATCATTCTCGTTTTTGACCTTCATTGATTCCTGAGGGATACATTTGAATCGAGACTGCTCAGTGCTACAGAATGTTTACAAAGCTATTAACAAAAAGCTTTGCAAAATAGTGCTTAGTGGTTTGTTTACAGTGGGACTTAATGGCTTTTTTTATGCTAAAAGCTGCTACCTTCTGCATTCGTAAACAGCTCTGATAAAAGCGTTAAGAGTGAACCCTAACGGCTAAGTTGCTGTCTGAGTTTGTTGAACTAAAAGTTACTAAAAATGCTCTTCATCTGAGATTTATGGAGGTAATTATTAGGGGATTGAATGCATTAAGTTCAACCTTTCAGAGTGCACACGGTTATTTTATCTGTTGCTGAAATATTGATCTTTTATTCTGGCGTGGCTCTTTCTTTAAGATAATTTTATACAGTTATGCTGTTCTTTGAAAAGAGGTTCTGAAATATTTGTTTTTTATAGAAGGTAAACTTTCTTTTGCAAACCAGAAACACTCCCAGCTATTGTTTGTTAACCTTCTGTTGAGTTTTCAGCTAAAATTCCTTAGAAACATATGATTATTGGGACACTTACATTTCAAACCCATTTTTCCTCTGTCTCACTCACCTCAGTGGATATCCTCTTTGCTAAATTACTTTCTTCATCTTTCCTCTGTCACACATCTTTCCCACCGTTTCTTTAAAATGTAAATGCTTCTAAATTGGGACCTCTGTTGTGTTGACTCCGTGTTTACTGAGAGAATTAATAGTTGTTTCCCTTTTTCAGTTTGATAATCAGTGAATGTTGCAGTGCTTCATTGACAATAGCTGTTAGCATTACATTAAATCACAGGCAGAGAAATACTAAGTCAAAAAGTCAGTAAAATTGTTTAATTGTTTTCAGCTTCTACTGAACCTTTTCTTCACAGATATTCTTCTTTCTACTCATTAATCTATGATTTATCTCCCATAGATCTTTAGCTACATTCTACCTAGATGCCTCATAACCTTCATTGTATTTAATTGGGATCCTATGTTATTTACCAACACAAAGTTGCGTTTAAAATTACACATAATCACAAATCTATTACTATCAAAAATTTTATTGTGTGGCTTTTATCTTGATTCCGCCCCACTGACTCATAATTTCTGCCACATTTCTAGTTTTTATTAAAAAAATCTCTAGCTTAATTAAATAGAAAATTATTTCAGGTATTGCTGCAGCTTCTCAGTTGGAGTTTTACTCATAAATATGTTATGAACAGACACAGATTTACAGCTTAGTGCTATAAGATCTTCCTCTAGGAATGCCCATCATTTCTGTCAGCTTCACTTTTTCCTCTTAAGAAAAGCACAGGAAGCATCATGAGGCTTACAAAACTAGTGCTTGAAGATTTGGTCATTTTGCACCATGGCTAATATGTACATTTAAATCACATTTTTAGAGTTTTTATCAAGTTTTTTTCAGATGCAATTTTGTCCTCATTTTTTTTCAATATGATGTTTTTGCAATAGGAGTGAGCTGGTATGGTGTTATTTAATTGTCTTTAGATCTCTTCAATGCTTGAATAGTTAAATTCTTGTAGAGATGTTCTCATACCCAGGCCGTGGATCTCAATGGCTCATGCAGTGTTACTGTTCACCTCTTGGCTCCTGCACTGATGGTGCTGTTCTATGTGATAGTGTTTCACTGGTTTCCTTGGACTTCAAGATGATGTTTGCATGCTAATGTTTTTAACCTGAAACTTTTGTAGAGAAGCTTTATTCATACTGAGATTAATTTATACACCGCTTGGCTCTGTCCAGTAATTAGCTAAATTTCATATCTCATATTTTTACTCTGCATTATATTTAGGAGTATCAGAGTAGCCGGTTTACAATTTTATTTGTAAAAACAAATCTGAAAGATGACATAAGATTTTTCCTCCATTGAAAAATATACACTTATAAGAACAAATGATCTGGAATTTGTCTTTTTTTCCCCAAATGATTCTCTCTTCAGCTTTAGCCTCCTTGTGCATGTAACTAAAGCATTATTTAAGCTCATTTAAAAATGTATTCTAAATATTTGCCTTTGATGCCTGGCCTCTATATTTTAAATGTTACTGATAAAGCAGTGTCATTATGCTGACCATTAAACATATGCCTGTGCTCTGCAGCTACAGACTGTCTTTTTTTCCTTCATTGGCTTCCCTGGAGAACAAGTGCCCCAGACAGGATATAAGCTCATACCAGAATAAGTGTTCTGCACAAATGTCTGACGTCATTGTGAAAAAAACTATTTATCAGAGATATTTTAAACGACAGAGGGCGAACTCGGTTGCAGTCTGGGCATCGTTTTTTTTACCAAAGTACAGTGTATTCTTTGATCCAAGTAAATCTTTCCCCAGTGTTGCAAAAAAATCTGCCTCTCTGCTGTATTTGCTTTGAATGGCCCTCAAGTGCTGACACAGAGGCTGCTGTCTGACGGATGTTTTCCTTTCAGTAGGAGGCAGTTCTCCTTCTTTCTTTAGCTCAGTCGGCTCATATTTGCTACAGATGACTAGGGACCTTCATTAAGCTTAATACAGCACCTGCACTGACTCCCTATGAAACTGTTCACGGTCCTGAGTCCGATGTTAGCTCAAGTGTGTCCTCCCTTCAACGCTGGTGGCTCAGTTCTGGATGCCAGTGTATTAAACTGCAGGGTTGTGCCATGGGAAGACTGGGAGGTCAGCCGAAATTGAAGGCAAGATTAAGATGAAGATGAGAGAGGGAAATTAAGAGGGCAAAGGCAGGGTTCACAACAGGCCAGCAGATCCCCAGGATGTGGGAGAGGATGTGTGGATTATTCCCAGCAACAAAAGCCATTAGCCCCTGGAAGGACTTCAGAGGCTGGTGCTATTTAATCTAGAGATTGGGAGGTATGTGGGCCCCAATTGTTGGGATGGAGCCAAGCTCTGCTTTTTGTGCAGTGCCCCAGTGGAAACAGCAGGATTGGAGTGCGGCTTTGTGGCCAGGGAACTGCAGCAAGAAGTTGCAAAGCGACTGCAGTGTGATACACAGAGGAGAAACAGAGGCAAAGAACGGCATGGAGAAGAACAGTGGCATAAAGTTTTTACGCTGATACGTGAGGAAGTGCAGAAAGCCGAGGGTTAGGAAGTCAAATAAGGTCATGTCTATGTTGAGAGTTGTGATACAAGTACTTTCCACCCACAAGTTGTTTTTATTCACACAGAGATAACAAAACTTTCGTAACTTTACAGGACTCTGTTAAAAAAATTCTAACCTAAGGATAGAAGATAAAAGCTGTCTTACAGCACCTCACAAGAAACTTTCAAAGTCCTTGAACTTTCTTTATTGTTTTATAGTACAATGAAAAACTTTTAAAGTAATATATTTGGGTTTTATATGAAATGCCAATACAGCTTTCCAAATCTAGCGACCAACATTTCTTCCCATTCTTTCCAGCATGGCCTAAACTCAATTGTCACTAAAATGTTATTTGCAAACAACCATTTTCTTGTCCTGCCACGTAGATTGTCCAATATATTAAGATCTTTGCTTGTGGAGATTCTCAGTAGTTCAGGTCATATTAATTCCAAAATAGTTAAAAAACAATCCACTGGACTTTTTTTGTTTCGAGTTCCAAGCTTTATGGAGTAGCCCACCAAAGCCAAAACAAGGCTTTCTAACTTTTTCAACCCCAGTT
This sequence comes from Cyprinodon variegatus, assembly GCF_000732505.1. Lineage (NCBI taxonomy): Eukaryota > Metazoa > Chordata > Actinopteri > Cyprinodontiformes > Cyprinodontidae > Cyprinodon > Cyprinodon variegatus. Next base: position 756,181 of record NW_015150479.1, on the reverse strand, counting down.
GACTTTGACGGAAGGCTGCTCACACTGAGCCTAATTCTGCAGGAGGTTGCTTAATGTAAAAAAAAATGGGTTTTTCCCCTGCACGGTCATTGCATGCATGCTCAGTTTGAGGGATTGCTGTAGAGTCAAGGACAAAATGCAAGGAAACATTGTCGCCAGAAACTCATCCAGGAGGAGTGTGTCCTGCAAGTTAATGATTCGATGCAATCAGCTGGTTTATCTTAGATAAAAATGTAATCAAACTAGTTTAACCATTTATGTCTTTGTCCTGTTCTTTATGGTGCAGCACTAATGTTTTCCAAAAACATTCTGCCTCAAAGCTATATATACTTTTATAATAAATCACTCATAGATTGTTTCTGTTTCTGCTTAGGTGACTTTTTAATATTATTGACTTTAAATATTACTGTTATTTGCCTTTTAATAATGATAACATTTATTAAAGCTGCATTTGTTTCCTCCACTTATGCACTACTTCATGGTGTTATATCACGTACATTGTTAGTTTATAGTACACTGTTCACTAAAGTATAGTCCCTTTGGTTAGGAAAACAGAAGCTGGTAAGACAGTATGTGAAATCAACAGATAGATGGTTAAACATTGACCGATAGAGCAGGGCTTAATTGTCTGAAACAGCTGGGGAATCCCTGAGTTAAATTTACTCCCAGCTTGTATAAAAAGCCCATTGTCCAGAAAGATTTAAGGACATGGAAATGATGTGAACCAAAAACTTAAATACAGTAAGTTGGTTCACTGTTTGTCGTGTGGGTCGTTCTTTTTTTTGCTTTCATGTGCCTTAGCTCATACTGTTTCTTCCTTTTTTGAATGCGTAATCTTTTAATCGCATTAAGACCACGTCATTCGGGTCCGACTGGGAGTGACAGGAAGGGCACGGCATTTCCTCTCAGTCTTTGAAGCTGACGTCTGTATGTCCAAAATATGCTAGTTGGACAAGCATGACTGATCTCACATCCCAAATGAAACACATGTACAACATCTTTGAGTAGAGGTAGTTTCCCAAACTAGCATTACAACCAGCCTCTAAGTGTTGTGGGCGATGTGGGGTTTGTTTTTGCTTCACTGCTGATGGACAGATTCCTGTGGTTGTGTTTATACTGTATGAATGTGTGTACTGTTTATGTAATTGTGCTGAGAAGTGTATTTTCTTGCTGTGGCATCATGTCGAAGGAATGCTACACAGACCATCTACAGTTTGCCATTACCAGACCCATGTTGGTGTTGCATACACCATGATGAGGTGTTGCAATAGACACATTTTCATTCAGTGAATCTGATACTTATCGATCATTTTTGTTCCATCACTGCAGCTTTTAGGCCCACACCCCCAAACAAGGCTGTTAACACTTTTCGATCTAAACATTTTTTTCTAAATATGGAATTTCTTTTCCTGTTTTTTTTTTTTTACCCTTACCTCATGGGATGTGGCAGTCTGAAAGTATGATGAGAAAAAAGGTTAGATTTAGATTACGTTGCGCAACTGCTAGTTTCCCATGTATTACAGTCCAAAAGAGTGGCCATAAATTTGACAGTGGCGCAGGTAAGAATTATGATTGGTATATACCTCTTGACCTCTTTAAGTGGCACAAGAGGATTTTTAGCCTGACTTAAATTGATTGCATTGTTTGTTTATGGACTAGCAGGAAGTTACATCCAGTACTGTTCCCTACTGGGAGGAAGTAGGCAGATGAAAAGTCAGTAGAGTCAGGACTCTGGAGGATAATCCACCTTTTGTGCTCTTCACTGTGTCACCTGAGCCTTTCAGGACCAGAGCAACCATTTATCTACTGGCATCCGGTGTAAATTTAGTTACTTCCCCACTTTTAACATGTCTGTGCTGTGTCTACTGAATCCAGTTTCCATATACTCTACGTAGGCAAGGGAACGTCAGTCTATTACCATGGAAGAGTTTACTGTAGTTGCAAAAGCTCTCTACAGCATGGTTGGAGGAGATTTGGCCTGGGATGCCGGACGTACAGGACATTGGTCTGTTGTGGTAAACACAAAATGAAAGATCTAAGACTGATTCTAGATAAAAGTGGCTAAAATTACGTTTGTTAGGTAACCATCTGTGGTCATTTTTAGTTTTAAGGTTAAGAGCTCTCTCATCTGAGGGAAACATGGAATAGAGCTACGATGCTTTGTTGTGGATGTTAAAAGTGGACTATTCAGAGGTTAATTAGACAGATAAAACAGTCTGCTTAATAAGCATTTACACTAGGCTGTGATAGGAGTGTTTTAATACACTCAGTTTGAATGTACATGGGAGCCACTGAAAAAACATTTTCACTCTAACTAAAGGTAACTGAAGTTTATTTTAGGAAAATACTACAATAGTGATAATATAAAACTGTTTTCCTCGTTCTCAATTTGGTTGGTTTAGTGTTTTTCATTTACCTTTAAAGCAAAATGCGAAGTAAAGAAAACAAGGCACCAATGTCTATTTGTCAGAATCTTAAAACAACACTGCATTGCTAACTTTTGATCTACATATTAGCTTAATTTAATATGTAAAGTGGAGCAGAAAAGCATTTAGTTAGCAACCTATTTGAAAAAAATGAGGGGAAAAAATCCAGGAAATCACAATGTAAGATTTTTTACAGAATTTGTACATTGATGGTATAAAATACTTATTAGGTCTATAACAAAAGTTAAACTTAATACCAAGTACTATAACCTTTGTTTGCAATGGTAAAGTTTAAACATTTCCTCTAAGTCTTTAACAGGTTTGCTCATACTGTAGCTGGTGTCAACCCTAGAGCAGTTGTGTTTTGGGGGCTGTTGCTGGGCAAACTGGAAACTGGTTAGGCCGCCCCAGGACCTTAAAATGCGTTTTACGTAGCCCAAGCGCTGCATTTTGGATCAGTGTTATGCTGTAAGACCCAGCCATGTTCCAGCTTTAGTTCTCTCACTGACGGAAGGGTATTTTGACTTATGAAATCTCACGATATATATCACCCTGTTCATTCTTCCTTTAACATTGATCAGACGTCTTATCACTTTGCAGTAAACCAGCCCCAAAGCATGATGTTTTCACCTCCATGCTTTACAATAGGGTTCTTTGGATGTAGCTCAGTATTCTTCTGCCTCTAAACATCAATGGTTGAGTTTGTGCCAAAAAAGATAAATTTTGGCTTCGTCTGACCAAATGATACTCTCCAACTCCTCTTCTGGATCATCCATATGCTTTATGGCAAACTTTAGACGGGCCTGAACATGTATTGGCCTCAAGCAAGGGGACACACCTGGCACTGCAGGATGTAAGTCCTCTTCGGCATAGTGTGTTACTGATGGCAGCCTTTGTTACTTTGGTCTGAGCTCTCTGCTATTCATCCGTCATGTCCCTCAATGTAGTTGTGGCAGTTTTGGTCACTGTTCACATGATTGTTTGCCTGTTTAATATATTTTAAGGCCAATATACAGCACTTGGTATGTATCAAAGCTCCATGAGGGCTGCTCTTGTCTAAGACTCTAAAATAAGAGGGTCTGATTGGTCGCTAAATAAGTCATGTGGGCCACAGCACTGTTTTATGTAGCGATTTTATGAGATGAGCCGGTGCTTCGAGGCATGTGTCAAGTAATGGAGGGGGTGTTTCCCTGAACCACGTGTCGAGGGGTGATTAATTTAGGGGAGGAGCCTAAATTTATGATGTTCGAAGCCTCTCTACCTTGACACTTCTACAGACATTTAAACAGGATAATTCTAAAGATAGATTGTTGGAAAAACAACCAATCTAGTTGGTTAAACCTATTTTGGTTAGATTAAACAATGTAATGATCAAAATATGAGCAAGCCACTGGTTATAGTTGTAGCATTAATGTTAACTAGTATTGCTTTTCAGTGTGCAGTTACTATTACTAGTGTCATGACCAACCTTAGACTTTTGAAAGTTGTGATAATACTTAAAAAGTAACTTAGCTAATGTGACTAATTTGTATTGGTTTGCCCTAGTAGAAATATAGATTGGGTCAAAACACTACCAAATTAGGTTGGATTAGCCAAAAGATTGGTTGAAAACATATCTTCCAACCCGATTAAAACCAAAAACTGTGGAAAAACTATTATGTTTGAATAAAAGTGACTAACACCTTGTGAAAGTGCTTGTGCAAACTGGGCAATGATAATCATTGCCCAATTTGCACAAGCACTTTCACTGTCTGAGCTTATTTCGCTAAAATGGCAAAAAACATTGTATCTTAAAAGATTGCTCTCTTCTAAGACATTTTACACACAAAAAAAGTTACAAATGATTTTGTAAAACACAGTAATCATTAACAATTTTAAAGGAACTTAAATGGCAAAGAAAAACAAGAAAAACAATTGAATAAAAAAATCGCAGATGTTATTACTAACTGTAGTTCTACACTCCACCAGTAGGTGGTGACATGTTCACATGAAGCTTCATGAACTCTGTGGGATCGTTGAAGCAATTGGCTAGACGGTTCAATGTCCCATAAGGCTTCATCTCACCATCACTAGTTTTTATGATAGTCAGAGCTCCATAAAACACAAGAGCAAGATAAGCCAAATGATTTTTATCACTGATGAAAATTTTATCTAGTGGGGTGGATGTGGCTTGTCTTTACAAGTAAATTCATGACCTATTAGTTTGCCGCTCCGCTCTTTTACTGCTGAAAATCGCGTTTGGTGTGAATTTAGAATTAGTGGTAAAACATTACACAGTGTTGCTTTAAGAATTTTTTTGGGGGGGGTTAAAATGTTAATTGAATGATTTTTTTTTTTTAATTAGTTGTAACAACTAGGGTAACTTGGGCTGAATGAAAATCAAAATTCAGATTTTTTTTTCACATAATATTGCAACTGAAATTTTATTTTTGATTTAACTTTACAGTAACCACATACATGTAGATGTTTCATTCCAGGGTTTCAACATTTTGTGGCACTGAAAGTTTGTCTGTCCAGAGGTCACTGTTACAGAACTTGTGTCGTAAATAAGTTGTCACTTCTACTCACATGCATGGATCTAGGCGCTATAGCTGGAAGTCTGTCTTCCCTTTTGTTTGGTGACAAAACCAATTTTGAATGCATTACCGCCACCTAAAGGGCTGGAGTCAAGAATTAATTTTCTTATACTGTACTAGTTAAATATAATGTATCTACTTCATTTACCAAATAATTATTTCTTTTTTGTTTATTCTTAAATTGCACTGCTCTCTTTTAAATTGTAAAGTTGCTTGTTTTATCTTCTTTCTCTCTTCATTCTATTCACTTAGTCGCCCTTTTTTGTCCCCCTCTCCAGTTTGATCTGCAGAGTAACCCTAGAAGTGTGTGACACAGACCTGCTCTTTCAGGAGACTGTCGAGGAGTTCAGGGAAGGGAGGGCAGTGTGCAGGGGGCCGAATTCTTCTGGCACAAAGGACTCAGCTGTTAATCAAACAGTCAAAAATAAGGTGTTTTCTTTCTCCCCACCTTGTGTGGATTCCCCTTTCAACTACAGTATAGTCACACAAAAGCTCTTGAAGAACTATAAAAAAGGGACAGTATGTGCATGCTTGCACCAGAACAGAATGCCTGAAAGTGTAATGTGTGTGCGTTTAAAGCAACTGCAAGTAGATAAACTGTATAGTTAACTTCTATTTCTTTGCCGTTTTTCCCTTTGCTTCCTGTAGACAGAACACAGGAACACTCCTAACCCCACAAGGAGAGGCTTCTGCTATCCGTCTTGTTGCGTTGTGTTTCCCCTTCCTTGGTGGGACCCTCCTCTGTACACTTAATGAAGATAGCAGGAGAGTGTTTGGAAATGTTTCCTTATTGCAGCAGCATTCCTTTTCAGTTATCTCAGGCTTCACCTTTCCCTGCCTGTCTGCAGTACAAGTTTCCCCTTGTGCCCATCGTTTCCCTACTCAGTAGAAGGAGCACACTTTTAAATTGAGAAGGGATGGTTTTTGTTATAAATACTATTCTCTCTTACTTTTGTGTGTAACTGTTTCTACATCAAGGTGAAAGTTGTATTGTAACCTCTGATCTGTCAGCAGATATTTGTGAGAGAATGATGTGCTTTCCTGCACTAATCTGTGATGAGAACATGCTGGCAGCAGCTGGCGTATACTAATACATTTAACACTAACACAGACAGACTCTGCTATAACTCTGGATTAGAGTCCCTGGAAAGACAGGCCTGTCACTGCACTCCAATTTCACTAACATGGGATACATCCCCTGGATTGATCGATAGGACTATAGTGCTAAGTGTGTGAGGGTGTGTGTGTGCGTGGGGGGTGCTGATCTCTTAATGCATTCAGAGGTGTGTGATAGTAAACCCTGAAGGCTGAGTGTAATTTTATTTATCTGTGAAAAGCCAGAGCCTTCAAATGTCCATGGGTCATTTGAGCTGAACTGAAGAAGACATTGAAAAACAGTGCTAGGAAATCCTTACTGGTCAGCTTGACATGTTTGGGTAGAAACTGTGTAGGAATATAGCGGTTTATTAAGTTTTGCTCAAATATGTATTAATCCTGCAAAGGAGTGTGGTGGTCAACATTTTAACTGCCAAGGTTGTGAATGGAACGGAGTGTAAAAATCATAGTTATAGTCTTTTCCAAGGTTTCTTGATTATCAAATTAACTTTTTATGAACAGTTCATTGCAGTGAAAATGTATCAACCTCCTTCAGATACTTTCATGCAGTTACATGTTTTGCAACATTTTAATATAAGAGCAAGATAACACAAAATACAAAAATTGATTTTTCAAAGGATTTTATTTTACTTAGGGCTTATATCTATTCAAACCAGTCTGGCCTGATGAAAAATGTAATTTTCCTCCAGACCTTACAACTGGTTCCACCTTTGGAGTCAACTTCAGATGATTTTGATAAACTGATTAAAAGAGTATTACTTTAATTTGAAGGAAAGCAGTCCATTCTTTTTTGCCTAATTTCTATAATTGGTTTTTCAGCATTGACAACCTCTACAATGCCACAATGATTTCAATCAAGTTTAAGTACAAAATTACTTAATTACTTCACTGTTTAAATTAAACAGTGAAGAGTACAAACTTTCCTTTGAATTCAAAGCTGGACATGGCAGTGGGCTTTTGTTGCCCCTCTACTGCATGACCCAAGTAAATCAGAGAAACAGAAGGCTGATGTTACCTTGGAACTCATCTATTGTAATTCTTCTTGCTAAATGAGCTCTGAGCCTAACTTAAACAAGTGAGGTTCTGAGTGCTCTGGTTCTTTTTGGTGACCTCCTCGATGATTCTTAAATGTCCTGAATGTCATTTTGAAACCTACTTCTGGGAAAGTTTGCTATTCTAACTTTTTCTTTTGTATTACAAGTATAACCGTATTTCATTTAAAGTCTCAAAGGAAATGACTATTGACATTTACAGACTAATATTTATCATTGGCTTTCATTCAACCACTGGTTGTCTAGGTGGTGTCCTGAAAACAACGTGGGCTATATTAATAACTGGCAATCCTTTTGGGTAAAGCCTGGTCTGATTCGGAGAGACGGTATCTATCCCATTTTAGATGGTGCAGCTCTTCTTTCTAGGAATCTGGCCGAATTTATTAGTCCTCCAAAACCCTGACAACTTCTCTCTTTACCCAGATGACTTGGTCAATTATAGACCTTTATCCAATCTTCCATTCTCATCTAAAATTCTTAGTTGCCAAACAAGTGTGCGACCGCTTTCACCATAATGAACTTTTTGAAGAGTTTTAGTCTGGCTTTGGAGCTCATCATAGCTCTGAAACAGCTCTGGTGAAAGTCGCTAATTATATTCTCATGGCCTCAGATAATGGACTTGCATCTGTACTTGTCCTTTAAGATCTTAGTGCTGCATTTGATACAGTTGATCATAATATTCTTTTAGAAAGACTTTTAGAAATATTTTGTAGGAATTAAAGGAACAGCTCTAGACTGGTTGAAATCGTATGTATCTGATCGTTCTGTTTGTTCACATAATGACAAATCTTCCTCATGCTCAAGGGTTACCTTCGGCGTACGACTGTGATCAGTTCTAGGACCAATACTGTTTACTATACATATGCGCCCAATCGATAGAATTATTAGACAGCATGGCATTAATTTCCGCTGTTATGCTGAAGATACTCAGCTATATCTGTCTATAAATCCAGATTAAGCTAAATGGTTACATACTGTATATTAAAGGCACGTCTTGAGGCTATAAAAACCTGGATGACTCTCTTATCTTATCTTATCTTATCTTAGGTTATCTCTTAACCTTCTGCTCCTGAATGCAAACAAAACAGAAGTTATAGTCTTCGGACCAGAAAAAGAAGCTGATTAGTCAATCTCTTCATTTGGATGGGACTAAACTGATCTCAGATAATAAGGTAAAAAATCTTAGTGTTATTTTTGATCAGGATCTGTCATATAGATCCCATATCCAAGAGGTTTCTAGAAAATTAGAAATATCCTGTCGAGGGGTGATGCTGAGAAACTAGTCCATGCAATTGTTACTTCAAATAAAAAAAATAAAAAGAGAGATCATATCTCTCCTATCCTGGTTTCTCTTCATTGGCTTTCTGTTAAATTCAGAATAGAATTTAAAATCCTCCTTCTCACATATAAAGCCTCAAATGGC
>NW_015150479.1:743978-747349 GCF_000732505.1 Cyprinodon variegatus | reverse complement strand
AGTTAGAGAGGCTCAGGTTATCCTGAGCTTTCTCTATAGTTATGCTGCTACAGGCTTAGACTTCTGGAGGACATAGGGGCCCATTTTTCATCATTCTGCTTCATTCTATCTCTATTCTCCCACTCTGCAGAATCTGGTAGTTCAATCTCTAACATTCTGCTCTCTCTGCTTTTTCACATAGTAGCTTTGCTTTGTCTGTTCTTGTTTGGCTGTGACCCATCCTGGAGAGAAATATCAGCTGTGCTGCTGCCATCAATACCTTTGTTCATAGATGTCATAGATCGACCTGTTTTTCAGTGTAGTCCTGTTTCTCTGACTGTGACTGGCTGGGTGTGCTCTCTTCATCCTCTGACATGAGAGCTGCTCGGAGCACGTCTGCCTGGCTGTGTGTTTCCTGGACGGGGCCGCCTCTTACAGCTGCTTTTTGTATCTCTGCTTCTTCTCCTTGAACCCCAGTCAGCCTCGACAGTGTGAGGGATTGCCTTCAAGGCAATGAGTTGATGCAATAAACTGGTTTTCCTTAGATAGAAAACTTTGAATCAATTTGACTGTATGATCTGGTGAACTGTAAAGTACTTTGAGATTACGTGTTATGAATTGGCGCTATGTAAATAAACTGAATTGAATGAAATTAATTTTATTCTCTACAATTTGCTTTCCTATAGAATCAAACCATTCATTACCTGTATAACTGTTGCATTGAAGTTTTTTAAATGCATTTAGAGTTAAATATATAAAAACTGCAACATTTTTACATATATATATATATATATATATATATATGAAAACAAATATAATTTAATTTTGTTCCCAAACTTGGTTAACCTGATCCGTATTATTACATATTTGAAAGATCATTTCACCTGATAAAACCAAAATACATTTAAGGAACCTACTGAAAGTGGTTCATTTTCATAGTGAAAAGAAGTTGAATATATGATAATTAAAAACTAATAGTATAAGATTATAAGCACCCATCCAAGGTAGAATTAAAACACATAACCGGCATCTAACAAACAAATAGAAGGCAAACATATCATCTTACTCCACTTAATGCTTAATGGCATCTCTGTTTAAATATGAAAGTCTCAAAGGTTTAAATTAGGCCATAAAAGTGTTCAAGCATTGTACTCCCATCGGGCTGCTGTTGCAGGAACACGTTGCAGATAGTTTTACCTCATCTTTTCAAATTCAATGGCCTCTCGCCCATAGACAGCCGGGGATGGGGCACTAGCACATCTCACGACCCCACTTGGGATAAGCATGACAGAAATGGGGTATACATTTGTAATGCATTTTGTTTTCTCTATCCTATAATCTGTTCTTTTAATGTATGATGCAGCCCAAAACATTTATTAATGAAAATATATAAAAGTAGATTGCAGTTTTATTGAAATATTTTTCTCTAGTCCAAGCATCTTTAGTTCAGTTTCAGTAATATATATTTCAACTCTTTAGAGGAATATTTTTACTGCATCGACTGTATTATTATTTTCTTATTTTCATAAGACTACTGATTACAGTGTTAGTTAGTTACCCATCTGTACATCAGCCACAGCTCAGGTTTAAGCAACAGGCAACCCAGTCTGTTGGAAGCCTGGGTCCTCTGTCTGAGGCGATGACTCTGCTCCCTGGCTAATTTCACTTCGATCCCGTCATCATCCGTCTTTCCATTCTGTCAAACTCTTTTCATAAAGCCTCCCTGCACCGAGACATTGCAGTTTCCATCTCCTCACTGTCTCATTCTCTCATGTTACATAAGAGAGAGAAAAATAGTCTATTTATTACCCTAAAGGCAAGAAAGTGTCTCAAATTATAATCCTGTGAAATAGATTTTGTTCACTCCTTTTTATTAGGCAGTATAGTGGAAACCAAAGAGGGCCCTGAGTGCTGTATGGTGAGTGATGGGGTTTGCATGCTAATAGCAGCAGTGATAGAGGAATTTGGGTTATGAGAAATAAATGCCATGTCTACATCTCCTTTAGGCTGATTGATGGGGGCCTTGCTGTTGCCAAATCTACTCATACTGCACTGGATTAGTACTCATTAAGGCACATTCTTTTCAAATTATTCCTATTAAAATGTGCTGTGTTAGGACAGTGGAGGGCTTGGTCTGAATATATGTGTGCTCTTAGATTTGATATTTTACACTGAAGTGTGGTATCACTTTTTGTTTTTTGTTCAACCCTTCTGTTAATTTGCTACGCTAATACTCACGGCACAATGTTTGGCATGATTTTGTGCATTTAAAGCTTACATGAGGTTTTATTTATTTTTTTCCTTTTGAGGTCATATTCCCAAAAGCCTGAATAAAAATAGCATTTTGTGTCGCATCTGTATTTCTGAGCTTATAGTTGCATTTTTTTCATGCTCTACCATTGTAGTTATTTTTGTTGGTGGTGTCTTACTGTAATTATTAGTGTTATCTTAAAAAATCATTATTGCACTGGTTTCCATTAATTATTTTTAGGTATTGTAATCCTACCTGTATTGGTAACACTAAAAAAGCTCAGATAATTTGAATGGTATTGATTAAATATTTTGAAAGAGATACTATTAAACCAGAATTTAAGTAAGAATAGTAAAATTAATGACAGTTTGTTATTTATGCTGATGGCTGAAGTTAAATATTGCATTCATGAAGTAAAAAAAAAATACAAAGGTATAATGTTTAAATGGGGATTATTAAGAAGTGCTAAAAGACATTTTTAAAATTTCAGAATTCTTATCTTAGTTCTTTGCAGATAATGTGGTGCTTTGGCCTCGGAATCAGTGCACAGTTGAGTGTGAAGAGGCAGGGATGAGCGTAAGCTCCTGTAAGTTTGAGGTCATTGGTTTTGGCTGGAAGAAGGTAGGTTTTTTCCCCCCTCTGGTATGGGGATCAGTCTCTCCCTCAAGTGGAAGAGTTTTAGTATTTTGGAGCCTTGATAATGGGTATTGGTAGAATGGAAAAGGAGTTGGACAGAGCGTTTGAGCTTTGTCGGCAGTAATGCGGGTACTGTAATGGTCTGCTGTGCTAAAGAAGCCAAAAAGTAAAACTCATGATTCACCAGACTATCTATGTCCAACTCCTAACTATAGATATAACATATGGACTGAAAGACTGAAAGAGCGAGATCTTGGGTAAAAGCAAGTAATAAGAGTTTACAAAACAAATCAGAACCAACTGACTTTTTTTTTTTAACAGTGTTCTGTCTGGCAATGTGGCAATAAGAATAATTGTCTTGCTGCCTAAAAGAGCCCAAACATATTTTACTTTCACAAGTGTAGCAGTATGGCAATTGCCATATTGCTCCACTTGTTTCATGTATATAAATTGCTTTATTATAATTATGCAGGGAGTTTTACAGTTTATATGGACACTGCAATGT